>NW_026961491.1:0-147000 GCF_963924245.1 Chroicocephalus ridibundus | reverse complement strand
TTTCCCTGCTGGTTCCTTGGGCGGGGGACCCATCTCCAGCCGTATGGCCATTTTTGTGCCTGGAGCGACACCTAGTGGGAAAGCGTACTATTCAGGCTGAAGGCAGCAGGAAGCCTGCAGCCCCCAGGTCTGTGGGTGCTACGCAAGCGGTTCCCAAAGAGCTTTAGAAGAAGGCATTGTTTTCCCTGCTGTCTCTCTGGGCGGGGGACCCCTCTCCAGCCGTATGGCTGTTTTTGTGCCTGGAGTGGCACCAAGTGGCAAAGGGTCATGTCGAGGCTGAAGGCTGCAGGAAAGACCGCAGCCCCCAGGTCTGTGGGGCTACGCAAGCCGTTCCCATAGAGCTTTAGAACAAGGCCTAGTTTTCCCTGCTGGCTCCTTGGGCGGGGAACCCATCTCCAGCTGTATGGCCATTTCTGTGCCTGGCGCGGCTCCAAGTGGGAAAGGGTGGTGTGGAGGCTGAAGGCAGCAGGAAAGCCCGCAGCCCCCAGGTCTGTGGGGCTACGCAAGCGGTTCCCAAAGAGCTTTAGAACAAGGCATAGTTTTCCCTGCTGGCTCCGTGGGCGAGGGACGCATCTCCAGCCGTATGGCCATTTTTGCTCCTGGCGCGGCGCCAAGTGGGAAAGGCTGGTGTCGAGGCTGAAGGCAGCAGAAAAACCTGTAGCCTCCATGTCTTTGGGGCTACGCAAGCGTTTCCCAAAGAGCTTTAGAACAAGTCCTAGTTTTCCCTGCTGGCTCCTTTGGCGGGGGACCCATCTCTAGCCGTATAGCCATTTTTGTGCCTGGCGCGACGCCAAGTGGGAAAGGGTGGTTTTGAGGCTAAAGGCAGCAAGAAAGCCCGCAGCCCCCAGGTCTGTGGGGCTACGCAAGCGGTTCCCAAAGAGCTTTAGAAGAAGGCATAGTTTTCCCTGCTGGCTCTTTGGGCGGGGGACCCACTTCCAGCCATATGGCTGTTTTTGTGCCTGGCGTGGCACCAAGTGGGAAAGGGTGATGTCGAGGCTGAAGGCAGCAGGAAAGCCCGCAGCCCCCAGGTCTGTGGGGCTATGCAAGCGGTTCCCAAAGAGCTTTAGAACAAGGCCTAGTTTTTTCTGCTGGTTCCTTGGGCGGGGGACCCATCTCCAGCCGTATAGCCATTTTTGTGCCTGGCACGACGCCAATTAGGAAAGGGTGGTGTCGAGCCTGAAGGCAGCAGGAAAGCCCGCAGCCCCCAGGTCTGTGGGTGCTACGCAAGCGGTTCCCAAATAGCTTTAGAACAAGGCCTAGTTTTCCCTGCTGGGTCTTTGGGCGGGGGACTCATCTCCAGCCGTATGGCCATTTTTGTGCCTAGACCGGCGCCAAGTGGCAAAGGGTCATGTCAAGGCAGAAGGCAGCAGGAAAGCCCGCAGCCCCCAGGTCTGTGGGGCTATGCAAGCGGTTCCCAAAGAGCTTTAGAACAAGGCCTAGTTTACCCTGCTGGCTCCTTGGGAGGGGGACCCATCTCCAGCTGTATGGCCATTTTTGTGCCTGGCGCGGCGCCAAGTGGGAAAGGGTGGTGTGGAGGCTGAAGGCAGCAGGAAAGCCCGCAGCCCCCAGGTCTGTGGGGCTACGCAAGCGGTTCCCAAAGGGCTTTAGAAGAAGGCATTGTTTTCCCTGCTGGCTCCTTTTGCGGCGGACCCATCTCCAGCCATATGGCCATTTTTGTGCCTGGCGCGGCGCCAAGTGGGAAAGGGTGGTGTGGAGGCTGAAGGCAGCAGGAAAGCCCGCAGCCCCCAGGTCTGTGGGGCTATGCAAGCGGTTCCCAAAGAGCTTTAGAACAAGGCATAGTTTTCCCTGCTGTCTCTCTGGGCGGGGGACCCATCTCCAGCCGTATGGCTGTTTTTGTGCCTGGCGTGGCACCAAGTGGGAAAGGGTGGTGTCGAGGCTGAAGACAGCAGGAAAGCCTGCAGCCCCCAGGTGTGTGGCGCTACGCAAGCGGTTCCCAAAGAGCGTTAGAAGAAGGCCTAGTTTTCCCTGCTGGCTCCTTGGGCGGGGGTCCCATCTACAGCCATATGGCCGTTTTTGTGCCTGGCGCGGCGCCAAGTGGGAAAGGGTGGTGTGGAGGCTGAAGGCAGCAGGAAAGCCCGCAGCCCCCAGGTCTGTGGGGCTACGCAAGCGGTTCCCAAAGAGCTTTAGAACAAGGCATATTTTTCCCTGCTGGCTCTTTGGGCGGGGGACCCACTTCCAGCCATATTGCTGTTTTTGTGCCTGGCGTGGCACCAAGTGGGAAAGGGTGGTGTCGAGGCTGAAGGCAGCAGGAAAGCCCGCAGCCCCCAGGTCTGTGGGGCTACGCAAGCGGTTCCCAAAGAGCTTTAGAACAAGGCATATTTTTCCCTGCTGGCTCCTTGGGCAGGGGACCCATATCTAGGCGTATGGCCATTTTTGTGCCTGGCGCGACGCCAAGTGGGAATGGGTGGTGTCGAGGCTGAAGGCAGCAGGGAAGCCCGCAGCCCCCAGGTCTGTGGGGCTATGCAAGAGGTTCCGAAATAGCTTTAGAACAAGGCCTAGTTTTTCCTGTTTGCTCCTTGGGCGGACAACCTATCTTCAGCCATATGGCCATTTTTGTGCCTGGCGCGGCACCAAGTGGGAAAGGGTGGTGTCGAGGCTGAAGGCAGCAGGAAAGCCCGCAGCCCCCAGGTCTGTGGGGCTACGCAAGCGTTTCCCAAAGATCTTTAGAACAAGGCATAATATTCCCTACTGGCTCTTTGGGTGGGGGAACCATCTCCAGCCATATGGCCATTGTTGTGCCTGGCGCGGCGCCAAGTGGGAAAGGGTGGTGTCGAGGCTGAAGCCAGCAGAAAAACCTGTAACCTCCAGGTCTTTGGGGCTACACAAGCGGTTCCCAAAGAGCTTTAGAACAAGGCATAGTTTTCCCTGCTGGCTCCTTGGGCGGGGGACCCATCTCCAGCCGTATAGCCATTTTTGTGCCTGCCGCGGCGCCAAGTGGGAAAGGGCGGTTTTGAGGCTGAAGGCAGCAGGAAAGCCCGCAGCCCCCAGGTCTGTGGGGCTATGCAAGCGGTTCCCAAATAGCTTTAGAACAAGGCCTAGTTTTTTCTGCTGGTTCCTTGGGCGGGGGACCACTCTCCAGCCGTATAGCCATTTTTGTACCTGGCACGACGCCAAGTGGGAAAGGGTGATGTCGAGGCTGAAAGCAGCAGGAAAGCCCGCAGCCCGCAGGTCTGTGGGGCTACGCAAGCGGTTCCCACAGAGCTTTAAAACAAGGCATAGTTTTCCCTGCTGGCTCCTTGGGCGTGGGACCAATCTCCATCCGTATGGCCATTTTTGTGCCTGGCGCGGCACCAAGTGGGAAAGGGTGGTGTCGAGGCTGAAGGCAGCAGGAAATCCCGCAGCCCCCAGGTCTGTGGGGCTACGCAAGCGGTTTCCAAAGAGCTTTAGAACAAGGCAGAGTTTTCCCTGCTGGGTCTTTGGGCGGGGTCTCATCACCAGCCATATGGCCATTTTTGTGCCTAGACCGGCGCCAAGTGGCAAAGGGTCATGTCAAGGCTGAAGGCTGCAGGAAAGCCCGCAGCCCCCAGGTCTGTGGGGCTACGCAAGCCGTTCCCATAGAGCTTTAGAACAAGGCATAGTTTTCCCTGCTGGCTCCTTGGGCGGGGGACCCATCTCCAGCTGTATGGCCATTTTTGTGCCTGGCGGGGCGCCAAGGGGGAAAGGGTGGTGTGGAGGCTGAAGGCAGCAGGAAAGCCCGCAGCCCCCAGGTCTGTGGGGCTACGCAAGCGGTTCCCAAAGAGTTTTAGAAGAAGGCATTGTTTTCCCTGCTGTCTCTCTGGGCGGGGGACCCCTCTCCAGCCGTATGGCTGTTTTTGTGCCTGGTGCGGCGCCAAGTGGGAAAGGGTGGTTTTGAGGCTGAAGGCAGCAGGAAAGCCCGCAGCCCGCAGGTCTGTGGGGCTACGCCAGTGATTCCCAAAGAGCTTTAGAACAAGGCCTAGTTTTCCCTGCTGGCTCCTTGGGCGGGGGACCCATCTCCAGCCTTATGGCCATTTTTGTGCCTGGCGCGGCGCCAAGTGGGAAAGGGTGGTGTCGAGGCTGAAGGCAGCAGGAAAGCCCGCAGCCCCCAGGTCTGTGGGGCTACGCAAGTCGTTCCCAAAGAGCTTTAGAACAAGGCATAGTTTTCCCTGCTGGCTGTTTGAGCGGTGGACCTACCTCGACCCGTATGGTCACTTTTGTTTCTTGCGCGACGCCAAGTGAGGAAGGGTGGTGTGGAGGCTGAAGGCAGCAGGAAAGCCCGCAGCCCCCAGGTCTGTGGGGCTACGCAAGCGGTTCCCAAAGAGTTTTAGAACAAGGCATAGTTTTCCCTGCTGGCTCCTTGGGCAGGGGACCCATATCTAGACGTATGGCCATTTTTGTGCCTGGCGCGGCGCCAAGTGGGAAAGGGTGGTGTCAAGGCTGAAGGCAGCAGGAAAGCCCGCAGCCCCCAGGTCTGTGGGGCTACGCAAGAGGTTCCGAAGTAGCTTTAGAACAAGGCCTAGTTTTTCCTGTTGGCTCCTTGGGCGGACAAGCTATCTTCAGCCGTATGGCCATTTTTGTGCCTGGCGCGGCACCAAGTGGGAAAGGGTGGTGTCGAGGCTGAAGGCAGCAGGAAAGCCCGCAGCCCCCAGGTCTGTGGGGCTACGCCAGTGATTCCCAAAGAGCTTTAGAACAAGGCCTAGTTTTCCCTGCTGGCTCCTTGGGCGGGGGACCCATCTCCAGCTTTATGGCCATTTTTACTCCTGGCGCGGCGCCAAGTGGGAAAGGGTGGTGTGGAGGCTGAAGGCAGCAAGAAAGCTTGCAGACCCCAGGTCTGTGGGGCTACGCAAGCTGTTCCCAAAGAGCTTTAGAAGAAGGCATAGTTTTCCCTGCTGGCTCTTTGGGCGGGGGACCCACTTCCAGCCATATTGCTGTTTTTGTGCCTGGCGTGGCACCAAGTGGGAAAGGGTGGTGTCGAGGCTGAAGGCAGCAGGAAAGCCCGCAGCCCCCAGGTCTGTGGGGCTACGCAAGTGGTTCCCAAAGAGCTTTAGAACAAGGCATATTTTTCCCTGCTGGCTCCTTGGGCAGGGGACCCATATCTAGGCGTATGGCCATTTTTGTGCCTGGCGCGACGCCAAGTGGGAATGGGTGGTGTCGAGGCTGAAGGCAGCAGGAAAGCCCGCAGCCCCCAGGTCTGTGGGGCTATGCAAGAGGTTCCGAAATAGCTTTAGAACAAGGCCTAGTTTTTCCTGTTTGCTCCTTGGGCGGACAACCTATCTTCAGCCATATGGCCATTTTTGTGCCTGGCGCGGCACCAAGTGGGAAAGGGTGGTGTCGAGGCTGAAGGCAGCAGGAAAGCCCGCAGCCCCCAGGTCTGTGGGGCTACGCAAGCGTTTCCCAAAGATCTTTAGAACAAGGCATAATATTCCCTACTGGCTCTTTGGGTGGGGGAACCATCTCCAGCCATATGGCCATTGTTGTGCCTGGCGCGGCGCCAAGTGGGAAAGGGTGGTGTCGAGGCTGAAGCCAGCAGAAAAACCTGTAACCTCCAGGTCTTTGGGGCTACACAAGCGGTTCCCAAAGAGCTTTAGAACAAGGCATAGTTTTCCCTGCTGGCTCCTTTGGCGGGGGACCCATCTCCAGCCGTATAGCCATTTTTGTGCCTGCCGCGGCGCCAAGTGGGAAAGGGCGGTTTTGAGGCTGAAAACAGCAGGAAAGCCCGCAGCCCCCAGGTCTGTGGGGCTATGCAAGCGGTTCCCAAATAGCTTTAGAACAAGGCCTAGTTTTTTCTGCTGGTTCCTTGGGCGGGGGACCACTCTCCAGCCGTATAGCCATTTTTGTGCCTGGCACGACGCCAAGTGGGAAAGGGTGATGTCGAGGCTGAAAGCAGCAGGAAAGCCCGCAGCCCGCAGGTCTGTGGGGCTACGCAAGCGGTTCCCACAGAGCTTTAAAACAAGGCATAGTTTTCCCTGCTGGCTCCTTGGGCGTGGGACCAATCTCCATCCGTATGGCCATTTTTGTGCCAGGCGCGGCGCCTAGTGGGAAAGGGTGGTGTCGAGGCTGAAGGCAGCAGGAAAGCTCGCAGCCCCAGGTCTGTGGGGCTACGCAAGCGGTTCCCAAAGAGCTTTAGAACAAGGCCTAGTTTTCCCTGCTGGTTCCTTGGGCAGGGGACCCATCTCCAGCCGTATGGCCATTTTTGTGCCTGGAGCGACACCTAGTGGGAAAGCGTACTATTCAGGCTGAAGGCAGCAGGAAGCCTGCAGCCCCCAGGTCTGTGGGTGCTACGCAAGCGGTTCCCAAAGAGCTTTAGAAGAAGGCATTGTTTTCCCTGCTGTCTCTCTGGGCGGGGGACCCCTCTCCAGCCGTATGGCTGTTTTTGTGCCTGGAGTGGCACCAAGTGGCAAAGGGTCATGTCGAGGCTGAAGGCTGCAGGAAAGACCGCAGCCCCCAGGTCTGTGGGGCTACGCAAGCCGTTCCCATAGAGCTTTAGAACAAGGCCTAGTTTTCCCTGCTGGCTCCTTGGGCGGGGAACCCATCTCCAGCTGTATGGCCATTTCTGTGCCTGGCGCGGCTCCAAGTGGGAAAGGGTGGTGTGGAGGCTGAAGGCAGCAGGAAAGCCCGCAGCCCCCAGGTCTGTGGGGCTACGCAAGCGGTTCCCAAAGAGCTTTAGAACAAGGCATAGTTTTCCCTGCTGTCTCTCTGGGCGGGGGACCCCTCTCCAGCCGTATGGCCATTTTTGTGCCTGGCGCGGCACCAAGTGGGAAACGGTGGTGTCGAGGCTGATGGCAGCAGGAAAGCCCGCAGCCCCCAGGTCTTTGGGGCTACGCCAGTGATTCCCAAAGAGCTTTAGAACAAGGCATAGTTTTCCCTGCTGGCTCCGTGGGCGAGGGACGCATCTCCAGCCGTATGGCCATTTTTGCTCCTGGCGCGGCGCCAAGTGGGAAAGGCTGGTGTCGAGGCTGAAGGCAGCAGAAAAACCTGTAGCCTCCATGTCTTTGGGGCTACGCAAGCGTTTCCCAAAGAGCTTTAGAAGAAGTCCTAGTTTTCCCTGCTGGCTCCTTTGGCGGGGGACCCATCTCTAGCCGTATAGCCATTTTTGTGCCTGGCGCGACGCCAAGTGGGAAAGGGTGGTTTTGAGGCTAAAGGCAGCAAGAAAGCCCGCAGCCCCCAGGTCTGTGGGGCTACGCAAGCGGTTCCGAAAGAGCTTTAGAAGAAGGCATAGTTTTCCCTGCTGGCTCTTTGGGCGGGGGACCCACTTCCAGCCATATGGCTGTTTTTGTGCCTGGCGCGGCACCAAGTGGGAAAGGGTGATGTCGAGGCTGAAGGCAGCAGGAAAGCCCGCAGCCCCCAGGTCTGTGGGGCTATGCAAGCGGTTCCCAAAGAGCTTTAGAACAAGGCCTAGTTTTTTCTGCTGGTTCCTTGGGCGGGGGACCCATCTCCAGCCGTATAGCCATTTTTGTGCCTGGCACGACGCCAATTAGGAAAGGGTGGTGTCGAGGCTGAAGGCAGCAGGAAAGCCCGCAGCCCCCAGGTCTGTGGGTGCTACGCAAGCGGTTCCCAAATAGCTTTAGAACAAGGCCTAGTTTTCCCTGCTGGGTCTTTGGGCGGGGGACTCATCTCCAGCCGTATGGCCATTTTTGTGCCTAGACCGGCGCCAAGTGGCAAAGGGTCATGTCAAGGCAGAAGGCAGCAGGAAAGCCCGCAGCCCCCAGGTCTGTGGGGCTATGCAAGCGGTTCCCAAAGAGCTTTAGAACAAGGCCTAGTTTACCCTGCTGGCTCCTTGGGAGGGGGACCCATCTCCAGCTGTATGGCCATTTTTGTGCCTGGCGCGGCGCCAAGTGGGAAAGGGTGGTGTGGAGGCTGAAGGCAGCAGGAAAGCCCGCAGCCCCCAGGTCTGTGGGGCTACGCAAGCGGTTCCCAAAGGGCTTTAGAAGAAGGCATTGTTTTCCCTGCTGGCTCCTTGTGCGGCGGACCCATCTCCAGCCATATGGCCATTTTTGTGCCTGGCGCGGCGCCAAGTGGGAAAGGGTGGTGTGGAGGCTGAAGGCAGCAGGAAAGCCCGCAGCCCCCAGGTCTGTGGGGCTACGCAAGAGGTTCCGAAATAGCTTTAGAACAAGGCCTAGTTTTTCCTGTTGGCTCCTTGGGCGGACAACCTATCTTCAGCCGTATGGCCATTTTTGTGCCTGGCGCGGCGCAAAGTGGGAAAGGGTGGTGTGGAGGCTGAAGGCAGCAGGAAAGCCCGCAGCCCCCAGGTCTGTGGGGCTACGCAAGCGGTTCCCAAAGAGCTTTAGAAGAAGGCCTAGTTTTCCCTGCTGGCTCTTTGGGCGGGGGACCCACCTCCAGCCGTATGGCTGTTTTTGTGCCTGGAGTGGCACCAAGTGGGAAAGGGTGTTTTTTAGGCTGAATGCAGCAGGAAAGCCCGCAGCCCCCAGGTCTTTGGGGCTACGCAAGCGGTTCCCAAAGAGCTTTAGAACAAGGCCTAGTTTTCCCTCCTGGGTCTTTGGGCGGGGGACACATTTCCAGCCGTATAGCCATTTTTGTACCTGCCGCGGCGCCAAGTGGGAAAGGGCGGTTTTGAGGCTGAAGGCAGCAGGAAAGCCCGCAGCCCCCAGGTCTGTGGAGCTACGCAAGCGTTTCCCAAAGAGCTTTAGAACAAGGCATAGTTTTCCCTGCTGGCTCTTTGAGCGGTGGACCTACCTGGACCCGTATGGCCATTTTTGTTTCTTGCGCGACGCCAAGTGATGAAGGGTGGTGTGGAGGCTGAAGGCAGCAGGAAAGCCCGCAGCCCCCAGGTCTGTGGGGCTACGCAAGCGGTTTCCAAAGAGCTTTAGAACAAGGCATAGTTTTCCCTGCCGGGTTTTTGGGCGGGGGACTCATCTCCAGCCGTATGGCCATTTTTGTGCCTAGAGCGGCGCCAAGTGGCAAAGGGTCATGTCAAGGCTGAAGGCTGCAGGAAAGCCCGCAGCCCCCATGTCTTTGGGGCTACGCAAGCCGTTCCCAAAGAGCTTTAGAACAAGGCATAGTTTTCCCTGCTGGCTCCTTGGGCGGGGGACCCATCTCCAGCTGTATGGCCATTTTCGTGCCTGGTGCGGCGCCAAGTGGGAAAGGGTGGTTTTGAGGCTGAAGGCAGCAGGAAAGCCCGCAGCCCCCAGGTCAGTGGGGCTACGCCAGTGGTTCCCAAAGAGCTTTAAAACAAGGCATAGTTTTCCCTGCTGGCTCTTTGGGCGCGGGACCCATCTCCAGCCATATGGCCATTTTTGTGCCTGGCGCGACGCCAAGTGGGAAAGGGTGGTGTGGAGGCTGAAGGCAGCAGGAAAGCCCGCAGCCCCAAGGTCTGTGGGGCTACGCAAGCGGTTCCCAAGGAGGTTTAGAACACGGCATAGTTTTCCTGTTGGCTCCTTGGGCGGGAGACCCATATCTAGCCGTATGACCATTTTTGTGCCTGGCGGGGCGCCAAGTGGGAAAGGGTGGTGTGGAGGCTGAAGGCAGCAGGAAAGCCCGCAGCCCCCAGGTCTGTGGGGCTACGCAAGAGGTTCCGAAATAGCACTAGAACAAGGCCTAGTTTTTCCTGTTGGCTCCTTGGGCGGACAACCTATCTTCAGCCGTATGGCCATTTTTGTGCCTGGCGCTGCACCAAGTGGGAAAGGGTGGTGTCGAGGCTGAAGGCAGCAGGAAAGCCCGCAGCCCCCAGGTCTGTGGGGCTACGCAAGCGTTTCCCAAAGAGCTTTAGAACAAGGCATAGTTTTCCCTGCTGGCTCTTTGAGCGGTGGACCTACATGGACCCGTATGGCCATTTTTGTTTCTTGCGCGACGCCAAGTGAGGAAGTGTGGTGTGGAGGCTGAAGGCAGCAGGAAAGCCCGCAGCCCCCAGGTCTGTGGGGCTACGCAAGCGGTTCCCAAAGAGTTTTAGAACAAGGCATAGTTTTCCCTGCTGGCTCCTTGGGCAGGGGACCCATATCTAGATGTATGGCCATTTTTGTGCCTGGCGCGGCGCCAAGTGGGAAAGGGTGGTGTCGAGGCTGAATGCAGCAGAAAAACCTGTAGCCCCCAGGTCTGTGGGGCTACGCAAGCGGTTCCCAAAGAGCTTTAGAACAAGGCATAGTTTTCGCAGCTTGCTCCTTGGGCGGGGGACCCATCTCCAGCCGTGTAGCCATTTCTGTGCCTGGCGCGACGCCAAGTGGGAAAGGGTGGTGTCGAGGCTGAAGGCAGCAGGAAAGCCCGCAGCCCCCAGTTCTGTGGGGCTACGCAAGAGGTTCCCAAATAGCTTTAGAACAAGCATAATTTTCCCTGCTGGCTCCTTGGGTGGGGGACCCATCTCCAGCCGTATGGCCATTTTTGTGCCTGGTGCGGCGCCAAGTGGGAAAGGGTGTTTTTGAGGCTGAAGATAGCAGGAAAGCCCGCAGCCCCCAGGTCTGTGGGGCTACGCAAGCGTTTCCAAAGAGCTTTAGAACAAGGCATAGTTTATCCTGCTGGCTCTATGGGCGGGGGACCCATCTCCAGCCGTCTGGCTGTTTTTGTGCCTGGCGTGGCGCCAAGTGGGAAAGGGTGGTGTCGAGGCTGAAGGCAGCAGGAAAGCCCGCAGCCCCCAGGTGTGTGGGGCTACGCAAGCGGTTCCCAAAGAGCTTTAGAAGAAGGCATAGTTTTCCCTGCTGGCTCCTTGGGCGGGGGACCCATCTCCAGCTGCATGGCCATTTTTGTGCCTAGAGCGGCGCCAAGTGGGAAAGCGTAGTATTTAGGCTGAAGGCAGCAGGAAAGCCTGTAGCCCCCAGGTGTGTGGGGCTACGCAAGCGGTTCCCAAAGAGCTTTAGAACAAGGCCTAGTTTTCCCTGCTGGGTCTTTGGGCGGGGGACACATCTCCAGCCGTCTGGCCATTTTTGTACGTGGCGCGGAGCCAAGTGGGGAAGGGTGGTGTGGAGGCTGAAGGCAGCAGGAATGCCCGCAGTCCCAAGGTCTGTGTGGCTACACAAGAGGTTCCCAAATAGGTTTAGAACAAGGCCTAGTTTTCCCTGCTGGCTCCTTGGGCAGGTGACCCATCTCCAGCCGTATAGCCATTTTTGTGTCTGGCGCGGCACCAAGTGGGAAAGGGTGGTTTTGAGGCTGAAGGCAGCAGGAAAGCCTGCAGCCCCCAGGTCTGTGGGGCTACGCAAGCGGTTCCCTAAAGAGCTTTAGAACAAAGCAGAGTTTTCCCTGCTGGCTCTTTGGGCGTGGGACCTACCGCGACCCGTATGCCCATTTTGTGCCTGGCGCGGCGCCAAGTGGGAAAGGGTGGTGTGGAGGCTGAAGGCAGCAGGAAAGGCTGCAGCCCCCAGGTCTGTGGGGCTACGCAAGCGGTTCCCACAGAGCTTTAGAACAAGGCATTGTTTTCCCTGCAGGCTACTTGTGCGGGGGACCCATCTCCAGCCGTATGGCCATTTCTGTGCCTTGCGCAACGCCAAGTGAGAAAGGGTGGTGTCGAGGCTGAAGGCAGCAGGAAAGCCCGCAGCCCCCAGGTCTGTGGGGCTACGCAAGCGGTTCCCAAAGAGCTTTAGAACAAGGCATATTTTTCCCTGCTGGCTCCTTGGGCGGGGGACCCATATCTAGCCGTATGGCCATTTTTGTGCCTGGCGCGGCGCCAACTGGGAAAGGGTGGTTTTGAGGCTGAGGGCAGCAGGAAGGCCCGCAGCCCCCAGGTCTGTGGGGCTACGCAAGCGGTTCCCAAATAGCTTTAGAACAAGGCCTAGTTTTTCCTACTGGCTCCTTGGGCGGGGGACCTATCTTCAGCCGTATAGCCATTTTTGTACCTGGCGTGGCACCAAGTGGGAAAGGGTCATGTCAAGGCTGATGGCAGCAGGAAAGCCTGCAGCCCCCAGGTCTGTGGGGCTACGCAAGTGATTCCCACAGAGCTTTAGAACAAGGCATATTTTTCCCAGCTGGCTCCTTGGGCGGGGGACCCATCTCCAGCCGTATGGCCATTTTTGCTCCTGGCGCGGCGCCAAGTGGGAAAGGGTGGTGTGGAGGCTGAAGGCAGCAGGAAAGCCTGCAGCCTCCAGGTCTGTGAGGCTATGCAAGCGGTTCCCAAAGAGCTTTAGAACAAGGCTTAGTTTTCCCTGCTGGCTCTTTGGGCGCGGGACCCATCTCCAGCCATATGGCCATTTTTGTGCCTGGCGCGACGCCAAGTGGGAAAGGGTGGTGTCGAGGCTGAAGGCAGCAGGAAAGCCCGCAGCCCCCAGGTGTGTGGGGCTACGCAAGCGGTTCCCAAAGAGCTTTAGAAGAAGGCATTGTTTTCCCTGCTGGCTCCTTGTGCGGCGGACCCATCTCCAGCCATATGTCCATTTTTGTGCCTGGCGTGGCGCAAAGTGGGAAAGGGTGGTGTGGAGGCTGAAGGCAGCAGGAAAGCCCGCAGCCCCCAGGTCTGTTGGGCTACGCAAGAGGTTCCGAAATAGCTTTAGAACAAGGCCTAGTTTTTCCTGTTTGCTCCTGGGCGGACAACCTATCTTTAGCCGTATGGCCATTTTTGTGCCTGGCGCGGCACCAAGTGGGAAACGGTGGTGTCGAGGCTGAAGGCAGCAGGAAAGCCCGCAGCCCCCAGGTCTGTGGGGCTACGCCAGTGATTCCCAAAGAGCTTTAGAACAAGGCATAGTTTTCCCTGCTGGCTCCGTGGGCGGGGGACCCATCTCCAGCCGTATGGCCATTTTTGCTCCTGGCGCGGCGCCAAGTGGGAAAGGCTGGTGTCGAGGCTGAAGGCAGCAGAAAAACCTGTAGCCTCCAGGTCTTTGGGGCTACGCAAGGGTTTCCCAAAGAGCTTTAGAACAAGTCCTAGTTTTCCCTGCTGGCTCCTTTGGCGGGGGACCCATCTCCAGCCGTATAGCCATTTTTGTGCCTGGCGCGACGCCAAGTGGGAAATGGTGGTTTTGAGGCTGAAGGCAGCAAGAAAGCCCGCAGCCCCCAGGTCTGTGGGGCTACGCAAGCGGTTCCCAAAGAGCTTTAGAAGAAGGCATAGTTTTCCCTGCTGGCTCTTTGGGCGGGGGACCCACTTCCAGCCATATGGCTGTTTTTGTGCCTGGCGTGGCACCAAGTGGGAAAGGGTGATGTCGAGGCTGAAGGCAGCAGGAAAGCCCGCAGCCCCCAGGTCTGTGGGGCTATGCAAGCGGTTCCCAAAGAGCTTTAGAACAAGGCCTAGTTTTTTCTGCTGGTTCCTTGGGCGGGGGACCCATCTCCAGCCGTATAGCCATTTTTGTTCCTGGCACGACGCCAATTAGGAAAGGGTGGTGTCGAGGCTGAAGGCAGCAGGAAAGCCCGCAGCCCCCAGGTCTGTGGGGCTACGCAAGCGGTTCCCAAATAGCTTTAGAACAAGGCCTAATTTTCCCTGCTGGCTCCTTGGGCGTGGGACCAATCTCCATCCGTATGGCCATTTTTGTGCCTGGCGCGGCTCCTCGTGGGAAAGGGTGGTGTGGAGGCTGAAGGCAGCAGGAAAGCCCGCAGCTCCCAGGTCTGTGGGGCTACGCAAGCGGTTCCCAAAGAGCTTTAGAACAAGGCATAGTTTTCCCTGCTGGCTCTTTGGGCGGGGGACACATCTCCAGCCGTATGGCTGTTTTTGTGCCTGGCGTGGCACCAAGTGGGAAAGGGTGGTGTCGAGGCTGAAGGCAGCAGGAAAGCCCGCAGCCCCCAGGTCTGTGGGGCGATGCAAGCGGTTCCCAAAGAGCTTAAAACAAGGCCTAGTTTACCCTGCTGGCTCCTTGGGAGGGGGACCCATCTCCAGCTGTATGGCCATTTTTGTGCCTGGCGCGGCGCCAAGTGGGAAAGGGTGGTGTGGAGGCTGAAGGCAGCAGGAAAGCCCGCAGCCCCCAGGTCTGTGGGGCTACGCAAGCGGTTCCCAAAGAGCTTTAGAACAAGGCATAGTTTTCCCTGCTGGCTCTTTGGGCGGGGGACCCATCTCCAGCCGTATGGCTGTTTTTGTGCCTGGCGTGGCACCAAGTGGGAAAGGGTGGTGTCGAGGCTGAAGACAGCAGGAAAGCCCGCAGCCCCCAGGTGTGTGGGGCTACGCAAGCGGTTCCCAAAGAGCTTTAGAAGAAGGCATTGTTTTCCCTGCTGGCTCCTTGTGCGGGGGTCCCATCTACAGCCATATGGCTGTTTTTGTGCCTGGCGCGGCTCCAAGTGGGAAAGGGTGGTGTGGAGGCTGAAGGCAGCAGGAAAGCCCGCAGCCCCCAGGTCTGTGGGGCTACGCAAGCGGTTCCCTAAGAGCTTTAGAACAAGGCCTAGTTTTCCCTGCTGGCTCTTTGGGCGAGGGACCCATCTCCAGCCGTATGGCTGTTTTTGTGCCTGGCGTGGCACCAAGTGGGAAAGGGTGGTGTCGAGGCTGAAGGCAGCAGAAAAACCTGTAGCCTCCAGGTCTTTGGGGCTACGCAAGGGTTTCCCAAAGAGCTTTAGAACAAGTCCTAGTTTTCCCTGCTGGCTCCTTTGGCGGGGGACCCATCTCCAGCCGTATAGCCATTTTTGTGCCTGGCGCGACGCCAAGTGGGAAAGGGTGGTTTTGAGGCTGAAGGCAGCAAGAAAGCCCGCAGCCCCCAGGTCTGTGAGGCTACGCAAGCGTTTCCCAAAGAGCTTTAGAAGAAGGCATAGTTTTCCCTGCTGGCTCTTTGGGCGGGGGACCCACTTCCAGCCATATGGCTGTTTTTGTGCCTGGCGTGGCACCAAGTGGGAAAGGGTGATGTCGAGGCTGAAGGCAGCAGGAAAGCCCGCAGCCCCCAGGTCTGTGGGGCTATGCAAGCAGTTCCCAAAGAGCTTTAGAACAAGGCCTAGTTTTTTCTGCTGGTTCCTTGGGCGGGGGACCCATCTCCAGCCGTATAGCCATTTTTGTTCCTGGCACGACGCCAATTAGGAAAGGGTGGTGTCGAGGCTGAAGGCAGCAGGAAAGACCGCAGCCCCCAGGTCTGTGGGGCTACGCAAGCGGTTCCTTAAGAGCTTTAGAACAAGGCCTAGTTTTCCCTGCTGGCTCCTTGGGCGTGGGACCAATCTCCAGCCGTATGGCCATTTTTGTGCCTGGCGCGGCGCCTCGTGGGAAAGGGTGGTGTCGAGGCTGAAGGCAGCAGGAAAGCTCGCAGCCCCAGGTCTGTGGGGCTACGCAAGCGGTTCCCAAAGAGCTTTAGAACAAGGCATAGTTTTCCCTGCTGGGTCTTTGGGCGGGAGACTCATCTCCAGCCGTATGGCCTTTTTTGTGCCTAGACCGGCGCCAAGTGGCAAAGGGTCATGTCAAGGCTGAAGGCTGCAGGAAAGCCCGCAGCCCCCAGGTCTGTGGGGCTACGCCAGTGATTCCCAAAGAGCTTTAGAACAAGGCATAGTTTTCCCTGCTGGCTCCGTGGGCGGGGGACCCATCTCCAGCCGTATGGCCATTTTTGCTCCTGGCGCGGCGCCAAGTGGGAAAGGCTGGTGTCGAGGCTGAAGGCAGCAGAAAAACCTGTACCCTCCAGGTCTTTGGGGCTACGCAAGCGTTTCCCAAAGAGCTTTAGAACAAGTCCTAGTTTTCCCTGCTGGCTCCTTTGGCGGGGGACCCATCTCCAGCCGTATAGCCATTTATGTGCCTGGAGCGACACCTAGTGGGAAAGCGTAGTATTCAGGCTGAAGGCAGCAGGAAAGCCTGCAGCCCCCAGGTCTGTGGGTGCTACGCAAGCGGTTCCCAAAGAGCTTTAGAACAAGTCCTATTTTTCCCTGCTGGCTCCTTGGGCGGGGGACCCATCTCCAGGCGTATAGCCATTTTTGTGCCTGGCGTGGCACCAAGTGGGAAAGGGTGGTGTGGAGGCTGAAGGCAGCAGGAAAGCCCGCAGCTCCCAGGTCTGTGGGGCTACGCAAGCGGTTCCCAAAGAGCTTTAGAACAAGGCATAGTTTTCCCTGCTGGCTCTTTGGGCGGGGGACACATCTCCAGCCGTATGGCTGTTTTTGTGCCTGGCGTGGCACCAAGTGGGAAAGGGTGGTGTCGAGGCTGAAGGCAGCAGGAAAGCCCGCAGCCCCCAGGTCTGTGGGGCGATGCAAGCGGTTCCCAAAGAGCTTTAGAACAAGGCCTAGTTTACCCTGCTGGCTCCTTGGGAGGGGGACCCATCTCCAGCTGTATGGCCATTTTTGTGCCTGGCGCGGCGCCAAGTGGGAAAGGGTGGTGTGGAGGCTGAAGGCAGCAGGAAAGCCCGCAGCCCCCAGGTCTGTGGGGCTACGCAAGCGGTTCCCAAAGAGCTTTAGAACAAGGCATAGTTTTCCCTGCTGGCTCTTTGGGCGGGGGACCCATCTCCAGCCGTATGGCTGTTTTTGTGCCTGGCGTGGCACCAAGTGGGAAAGGGTGGTGTCAAGGCTGAAGGCTGCAGGAAAGCCCGCAGCCCCCAGGTGTGTGGGGCTACGCAAGCGGTTCCCAAAGAGCTTTAGAAGAAGGCATTGTTTTCCCTGCTGGCTCCTTGTGCGGGGGTCCCATCTACAGCCATATGGCTGTTTTTGTGCCTGGCGCGGCTCCAAGTGGGAAAGGGTGGTTTTGAGGCTGAAGGCAGCAAGAAAGCCCGCAGCCCCCAGGTCTGTGGGGCTACGCAAGCGGTTCCCAAAGAGCTTTAGAAGAAGGCATAGTTGTCCCTGCTGGCTCTTTGGGCGGGGGACCCACTTCCAGCCATATGGCTGTTTTTGTGCCTGGCGTGGCACCAAGTGGGAAAGGGTGATGTCGAGGCTGAAGGCAGCAGGAAAGCCCGCAGCCCCCAGGTCTGTGGGGCTATGCAAGCGGTTCCCAAAGAGCTTTAGAACAAGGCCTAGTTTTTTCTGCTGGTTCCTTGGGCGGGGGACCCATCTCCAGCCGTATAGCCATTTTTGTTCCTGGCACGACGCCAATTAGGAAAGGGTGGTGTCGAGGCTGAAGGCAGCAGGAAAGACCGCAGCCCCCAGGTCTGTGGGGCTACGCAAGCGGTTCCCAAATAGCTTTAGAACAAGGCCTAGTTTTCCCTGCTGGCTCCTTGGGCGTGGGACCAATCTCCATCCGTATGGCCATTTTTGTGCCTGGCGCGGCGCCTCGTGGGAAAGGGTGGTGTCGAGGCTGAAGGCAGCAGGAAAGCTCGCAGCCCCAGGTCTGTGGGGCTACGCAAGCGGTTCCCAAAGAGCTTTAGAACAAGGCATAGTTTTCCCTGCTGGGTCTTTGGGCGGGAGACTCATCTCCAGCCGTATGGCCTTTTTTGTGCCTAGACCGGCGCCAAGTGGGAAAGGGTCATGTCAAGGCTGAAGGCTGTAGGAAAGACCGCAGCCCCCAGGTCTGTGGGGCTACGCAAGCGGTTCCCAAAGAGCTTTAGAACAAGGCATAGTTTTCCCTGCTGTCTCTCTGGGCGGGGGACCCCTCTCCAGCCGTATGGCTGTTTTTGTGCCTGGCGGGGCACCAAGTGGGAAAGGGTGGTGTCGAGGCTGAAGGCAGCAGGAAAGCCTGCAGCCCCCAGGTGTGTGGGGCTACGCAAGCGGTTCCCAAAGAGCTTTAGAAGAAGGCATTGTTGTCCCTGCTGGCTTCTTGTGCGGGCGACCCATCTCCAGCCATATGGCCGTTTTTGTGCCTGGCGCGGCGCCAAGTGGGAAAGGGTGGTGTGGAGGCTGAAGGCAGCAGGAAAGCCCGCAGCCCCCAGGTCTGTGGGGCTACGCAAGCGGTTCTCAAAGAGCTTTAGAACAAGGCCTAGTTTTCCCTGCTGGCTCTTTGGGCGAGGGGCCCATCTCCAGCCGTATGGCTGTTTTTGTGCCTGGCGTGCCACCAAGTGGGAAAGGGTGTTGTCGAGGCTGAAGGCAGCAGGAAAGCCTGCAGCCCCCAGGTCTGTGGGGCTATGCAAGCGGTTCCCAAAGAGCTTTACAACAAGGCCTAGTTTACCCTGCTGGCTACTTGGGAGGGGGACCCATCTCCAGCTGTATGGCCATTTTTGTGCCTGGCGCGGCGCCAAGTCGGAAAGGGTGGTGTCGAGGCTGAAGGCAGCAGAAAAGCCTGCAGCCCCCAGGTCTTTGGGGCTACGTAAGCCGTTCCCAAATAGCTTTAGAACAAGGCCTAGTTTTCCCTGCTGGCTCCTTGGGAGGGTGACCCATCTCCATCCGTATAGCCATTTTTGATCCTGGCACGACGCCAACTGGGAAAGGGTGGTGTCGAGGCTGAAGGCAGCAGGAAAGCCCGCAGCCCCCAGGTCTGTGGGGCTACGCAAGCGGTTCCCAAAGAGCTTTAGAAGAAGGCATAGTTTTCCCTGCTGGCTCTTTGGGCGGGGGACCCACTTCCAGCCATATGGCTGGTTTTGTGCCTGGCGTGGCACCAAGTGGGAACGGGTGTTTTTTAGGCTGAATGCAGCAGGAAAGCCCGCAGCCCCCAGGTCTGTGGGGCTATGCAAGCGGTTCCCAAAGAGCTTTAGAACAAGGCCTCGTTTTTTCTGCTGGTTCCTTGGGCGGGGGACCCATCTCCAGCCGTATGGCCATTTTTGTGCCTGGCACGACGCCAAGTGGGAAAGGGTGGTTTTGAGGCTGAAGGCAGCAGGAAAGCCTGTAGCCCCCAGGTCTGTGGGGCTACGCAAGCGGTTTCCAAAGAGCTTTAGAACAAGGCATAGTTTTCCCTGCTGGGTCTTTGAGCGGGGGACTCATCTCCATCCGTATGGCCATTTTTGTGCCTAGACTGGCGCCAAGTGGCAAAGGGTCATGTCAAGGCTGAAGGCTGCAGGAAAGCCCGCAGCCCCCAGGTCTGTGGGGCTACGCAAGCGGTTCCCAAAGGGCTTTAGAAGAAGGCATTGTTTTCCCTGCTGGCTCCTTGTGCGGCAGACCCATCTACAGCCATATGGCCATTTTTGTGCCTGGAGCGACACCTAGTGGGAAAGCGTAGTATTGAGGCTGAAGGCAGCAGGAAAGCCCGCAGCCCCCAAGTCTGTGGGTGCTACGCAAGCGGTTCCGAAAGAGCTTTTGAACAAGGCCTAGTTTTCCCTGCTGGGTGTTTGGGCGGGGGACACATTTCCAGCCGTAAAGCCATTTTTGTACCTGGCGCGTCGCCAAGTGGGAAAGGGTGGTGTGGAGGCTGAAGGCAGCAGAAAAGCCCACAGCCCCCAGGTCTGTGGGGCTACGCAAGCGGTTCCCATAGAGCTTTAGAACAAGGCCTAGCTTTCCCTGCTGGCTCCTTGGGCGGGGGACCCATATCCAGGCGTATAGCCATTTTTGTGCCTGGCGCGGCACCAAGTGGGAAAGGGTGGTGTCGAGGCTGAAGGCAGCAGGCAAGCCCGCAGCCCCCAGGTCTGTGGGGATACGCAAGCGGTTTCCAAAGAGCTTTAGAACAAGGCATAGTTTTCCCTGCTGGGTCTTTGGGCGGGGGACTCATCTCCAGCCGTATGGCCATTTTTGTGCCTAGAGTGGCGCCAAGTGGCAAAGGGTCATGTCAAGGCTGAAGGCAGCAGGAAAGCCCGCAGCCCCCAGGTCTGTGGGGCTACGCAAGCGGTTCCCAAAGAGCTTTAGAACAAGGCATAGTTTTCCCTGCTGGCTCCTTGGGCGGGGGACCCATCTCCAGGCGTATAGCCATTTTTGTGCCTGGCGCGACGCCAAGTGGGAAAGGGTGGTTTTGATGCTCAAGGCAGCAGGAAAGCCCGCAGCCCCCAGGTCTGTGGGGCTACGCAAGCGGTTCCCAAACAGCTTTAGAACAAGGCATAGTTTTCCCTGCTGGCTCCTTGGGTGTGGGAACCATCTCCAGCAATATGGCCATTTTTGAGCCTGGCGCGGCGCCAAGTGGGAAAGGGTGGTGTCGAGGCTGAATGCAGGAGAAAACCCTGTAGACCCCCAGGTCTTTGGGGCTACGCAAGCAGTTCCCATACAGCTTTAGAACAAGGCCTAGTTTTCCCTGCTTGCTCCTTGAGCGGTGGACCCATCTCCAGCCGTATAGCCATTTTTGTGCCTGGCGCAACACCAAGTGGGAAAGGGTGGTGTCGAGGCTGAAGGCAGCAGGAAAGCCCGCAGCCCCCAGGTCTGTGGGGCTACGCAAGCGGTTCCCAAAGAGCTTTAGAACAAGCATAATTTTCCCTGCTGGCTCCTTGGGCGGGGGACCCATCTCCAGCCGTATGGCCATTTTTGTTCCTGGTGCGGCGCCAAGTGGAAAAGGGTGTTTTTGAGGCTGAAGGCAGCAGGAAAGCCCGCAGCCCCCAGGTCTGTGGTGCTACGCAAGCGTTTCCAAAGAGCTTTAGAACAAGGCATAGTTTATCCTGCTGGCTCTATGGGCGGGGGACCCATCTCCAGCCGTATGGCTGTTTTTGTGCCTGGCGTGGCGCCAAGTGGGAAAGGGTGGTGTCGAGGCTGAAGGCAGCAGGAAAGCCCGCAGCCCACAGGTCTGTGGGGCTACGCAAGCGGTTCCCAAAGAGCTTTAAAACAAAGAATAAATTTCCCTGTTGGCTCCTTGGGCAAGGGACCCACCTCGACCCGTATGGCCATTTTTGTGCCTGGCGCGGCGCCAAGTGGGAAAGGGTGGTGTCGAGGCTGAAGGCAGCAGGAAAGCCCGCAGCCCCCAGGTCTGTGAGGCTACGCAAGCGGTTCCCAAAGAGCTTTAGAACAAGGCATAGTTTTCCCTGCTGGCTCCTTGGGTGGGGGAAGCATCTCCAGCCGTATGGCCATTTTTGTGCCTGGCGCGGCGCCAAGTGGGAAAGGGTGTTTTTGAGGCTGAAGGCAGCAGGAAATCCTGCAGCCCCCAGGTCTCTGGGGCTACGCAAGCGGTTCCCAAAGAGCTTTAGAAGAAGGCATTGTTTTCCCTGCTGGCTCCTTGTGCTGGGGACCGATCTCCATCCATATGGCCGTTTTTGTGCCTGGCGCGACGCCAAGTGGGAAAGGGTGGTGTCGAGGCTGAAGGCAGCAGGAAAGCCCGCACCCTACAGGTCTGTGGGGCTACGCAAGCGGTTCCCAAAGAGCTTTAGAACAAGGCCTAGTTTTCCCTGCTGGCTCCTTGGGCGGGGGACCCATCTCCAGCCGTGTAGCCATTTCTGTGCCTGGCGCGACGCCAAGTGGGAAAGGGTGGTGTCGAGGCTGAAGGCAGCAGGAAAGCCCGCAGCCCCCAGGTCTATGGGGCTACGCAAGCGGTTCCCAAAGAGATTTAGAACAAGCATAATTTTCCCTGCTGGCTCCTTGTGCGGGGGACCCATCTCCAGCCGTATGGCCATTTTTGTGCCTGGTGCGGCGCCAAGTGGGAAAGGGTGGTGTCGAGGCTGAAGGCAGCAGGAAAGCCCGCAGCCCCCAGGTCTGTGGGGCTACGCAAGCGGTTCCCAAAGAGCTTTAGAAGAAGGCATAGTTTTCCCTGCTGGTTCCTTGGACGGGGGACCCATCTCCAGCTGCATGGCCATTTTTGTGCCTGGAGCGACACCTAGTGGGAAAGCGTAGTATTGAGGTTGAAGGCAGCAGGAAAGCCTGTAGCCCCCAGGTCTGTGGGGCTACGCAAGCGGTTCCCTAAGAGCTTTAGAACAAGGCATTGTTTTCCCTGCTGGCTACTTGTGCGGGGGACCCATCTCCAGCCGTATGGCCATTTCTGTGCCTTGCGCAACGCCAAGTGAGAAAGGGTGGTGTCGAGGCTGAAGGCAGCAGGAAAGCCCGCAGCCCACAGGTCTGTGGAGCTACGCAAGCGGTTCCCAAAGAGCTTTAGAACAAGGCATAGTTTTCCCTGCTGGCTCCTTGGGCGGGGGACCCATATCTAGCCGTATGGCCATTTTTGTGCCTGGCTCGGCGCCAATTGGGAAAGGGTGGTTTTGAGGCTGAGGGCACCAGGAAAGCCCGCAGCCCCCAGGTCTGTGGGGCTACGCAAGCGGTTCCCAAATAGCTTTAGAACAAGGCCTAGTTTTTCCTGCTGGCTCCTTGGGCGGGGGACCCATCTCCAGCCGTATGGCCATTTTTGTGCCTGGCGTGGCACCAAGTGGGAAAGGGTCATGTCAACGCTGATGGCAGCAAGAAAGCCTGCAGCCCCCAGGTCTGTGGGGCTACGCAAGTGATTCCCAAAGAGCTTTAGAACAAGGCATAGTTTTCCCAGCTGGCTCCTTGGGCGGGGGACCCATCTCCAGCCGTATGGCCATTTTTGCTCCTGGCGCGGCGCCAAGTGGGAAAGGGTGGTGTGGAGGCTGAAGGCAGCAGGAAAGGCTGCAGCCCCCAGGTCTGTGGGGCTACGCAAGCGGTTCCCACAGAGCTTTAGAACAAGGCATTGTTTTCCCTGCTGGCTACTTGTGCGGGGGACCCATCTCCAGCCGTATGGCCATTTCTGTGCCTTGCGCAACGCCAAGTGAGAAAGGGTGGTGTCGAGGCTGAAGGCAGCAGGAAAGCCCGCAGCCCCCAGGTCTGTGGGGTACGCAAGCGGTTCCCAAAGAGCTTTAGAACAAGGCATAGTTTTCCCTGCTGGCTCCTTCTGCGGGGGACCCATCTCCAGCCGTATGGCCATTATTGTGCCTGGCGCGGCGCCAATTGGGAAAGGGTGGTTTTTAGGCTGAGGGCAGCAGGAAAGCCCGCAGCCCCCAGGTCAGTGGGGCTACGCAAGCGGTTCCCAAATAGCTTTAGAACAAGGCCTAGTTTTTCCTGCTGGCTCCTTGGGCGGGGGACCTATCTTCAGCCGTATAGCCATTTTTGTGCCTGGGGTGGCACCAAGTGGGAAAGGGTCATGTCAACGCTGATGGCAGCAAGAAAGCCTGCAGCCCCCAGGTCTGTGGGGCTAAGCAAGCGGTTCCCAAAGAGCTTTAGAACAAGCATAATTTGCCCTGCTGGCTCCTTGGGTGGGGGACCCATCTCCAGCCGTATGGCCATTTTTGTGCCTGGTGCGGCGCCAAGTGGGTAGGGTGCTTTTGAGGCTGAATGCAGCAGGAAAGCCCGCAGCCCCCATGTCTGTGGGGCTACGCAAGCGTTTCCAAAGAGCTTTAGAACAAGGCATAGTTTATCCTGCTGGCTCTATGGGCGGGGGACCCATCTCCAGCCGTATGGCTGTTTTTGTGCCTGGCGCGACGCCAAGTGGGAAAGGGTGGTGTCGAGGCTGAAGGCAGCAGGAAAGCCCGCACCCTACAGGTCTGTGGGGCTACGCAAGCGGTTCCCAAAGAGCTTTAGAACAAGGCCTAGTTTTCCCTGCTGGCTCCTTGGGCGGGGGACCCATCTCCAGCCGTGTAGCCATTTCTGTGCCTGGCGCGACGCCAAGTGGGAAAGGGTGGTGTCGAGGCTGAAGGCAGCAGGAAAGCCCGCAGCCCCCAGGTCTATGGGGCTACGCAAGCGGTTCCCAAAGAGATTTAGAACAAGCATAATTTTCCCTGCTGGCTCCTTGTGCGGGGGACCCATCTCCAGCCGTATGGCCATTTTTGTGCCTGGTGCGGCGCCAAGTGGGAAAGGGTGGTGTCGAGGCTGAAGGCAGCAGGAAAGCCCGCAGCCCCCAGGTCTGTGGGGCTACGCAAGCGGTTCCCAAAGAGCTTTAGAAGAAGGCATAGTTTTCCCTGCTGGTTCCTTGGACGGGGGACCCATCTCCAGCTGCATGGCCATTTTTGTGCCTGGAGCGACACCTAGTGGGAAAGCGTAGTATTGAGGTTGAAGGCAGCAGGAAAGCCTGTAGCCCCCAGGTCTGTGGGGCTACGCAAGCGGTTCCCTAAGAGCTTTAGAACAAGGCATTGTTTTCCCTGCTGGCTACTTGTGCGGGGGACCCATCTCCAGCCGTATGGCCATTTCTGTGCCTTGCGCAACGCCAAGTGAGAAAGGGTGGTGTCGAGGCTGAAGGCAGCAGGAAAGCCCGCAGCCCACAGGTCTGTGGAGCTACGCAAGCGGTTCCCAAAGAGCTTTAGAACAAGGCATAGTTTTCCCTGCTGGCTCCTTGGGCGGGGGACCCATATCTAGCCGTATGGCCATTTTTGTGCCTGGCTCGGCGCCAATTGGGAAAGGGTGGTTTTTAGGCTGAGGGCACCAGGAAAGCCCGCAGCCCCCAGGTCTGTGGGGCTACGCAAGCGGTTCCCAAATAGCTTTAGAACAAGGCCTAGTTTTTCCTGCTGGCTCCTTGGGCGGGGGACCTATCTTCAGCCGTATAGCCATTTTTGTGCCTGGCGTGGCACCAAGTGGGAAAGGGTCATGTCAAGGCTGAGGGCAGCAGGAAAGCCTGCAGCCCCCAGGTCTGTGGGGCTACGCAAGTGATTCCCAAAGAGCTTTAGAACAAGGCATAGTTTTCCCAGCTGGCTCCTTGGGCGGGGGACCCATCTCCAGCCGTATGGCCATTTTTGCTCCTGGCGCGGCGCCAAGTGGGAAAGGGTGGTGTGGAGGCTGAAGGCAGCAGGAAAGGCTGCAGCCCCCAGGTCTGTGGGGCTACGCAAGCGGTTCCCACAGAGCTTTAGAACAAGGCATTGTTTTCCCTGCTGGCTACTTGTGCGGGGGACCCATCTCCAGCCGTATGGCCATTTCTGTGCCTTGCGCAACACCAAGTGAGAAAGGGTGGTGTCGAGGCTGAAGGCAGCAGGAAAGCCCGCAGCCCCCAGGTCTGTGGGGTACGCAAGCGGTTCCCAAAGAGCTTTAGAACAAGGCATAGTTTTCCCTGCTGGCTCCTTCTGCGGGGGACCCATCTCCAGCCGTATGGCCATTATTGTGCCTGGCGCGGCGCCAATTGGGAAAGGGTGGTTTTTAGGCTGAGGGCAGCAGGAAAGCCCGCAGCCCCCAGGTCAGTGGGGCTACGCAAGCGGTTCCCAAATAGCTTTAGAACAAGGCCTAGTTTTCCCTGCTGGCTCCTTGGGCGGGGGACCTATCTTCAGCCGTATAGCCATTTTTGTGCCTGGCGTGGCACCAAGTGGGAAAGGGTCATGTCAACGCTGATGGCAGCAAGAAAGCCTGCAGCCCCCAGGTCTGTGGGGCTAAGCAAGCGGTTCCCAAAGAGCTTTAGAACAAGCATAATTTGCCCTGCTGGCTCCTTGGGTGGGGGACCCATCTCCAGCCGTATGGCCATTTTTGTGCCTGGTGCGGCGCCAAGTGGGTAGGGTGCTTTTGAGGCTGAATGCAGCAGGAAAGCCCGCAGCCCCCATGTCTGTGGGGCTACGCAAGCGTTTCCAAAGAGCTTTAGAACAAGGCATAGTTTATCCTGCTGGCTCTATGGGCGGGGGACCCATCTCCAGCCGTATGGCTGTTTTTGTGCCTGGCGCGACGCCAAGTGGGAAAGGGTGGTGTCGAGGCTGAAGGCAGCAGGAAAGCCCGCAGCCCCCAGGTGTGTGGGGCTACGCAAGCGGTTCCCAAAGAGCTTTAGAAGAAGGCATAGTTTTCCCTGCTGGCTCCTTGGGTGGGGGACCCATCTCCAGCTGCATAGCCATTTTTGTGCCTGGAGTGACACCTAGTGGGAAAGCGTAGTATTGAGGCTGAATGCAGCAGGAAAGCCTGCAGCCCCCAAGTCTGTGGGGCTACGCAAGCGGTTCCCAAAGAACTTTACAACAAGGCCTAGTTTTCCCTGCTGGTTGTTTCGGCGTGGGACGCATCTCCAGCCGTATGGCTTTTTTTGTGCCTGGCATGGCACGAATTGGGTAATGGTGGTGTGGAGGCTGAAGGCAGCAGGAAAGACCGCAGCCCCCAGGTCTTTGGGGCTACGCAAGCGGTTCCCAAAGAGCTTTAGAAGAAGGCATTGTTTTCCCTGCTGGCTCCTTCTGCGGGGGACCCATCTCCAGCCGTATAGCCATTTTTTTGCCTGGCGCGACGCCAAGTGGGAAAGGGTGGTGTCGAGGCTGAATGCAGCAGGAAAGCCTGCAGCCCCCAGATCTGTGGGGCTACGCAAGCGGTTCCCAAAGAACTTTAGAACAAGGCCTAGTTTTCCCTGCTGGTTCTTTCAGCGTGGGACGCATCTCCAGCCGTATGGCTGTTTTTGTGCCTGGCGTGGCACCAAGTGGGAAAGGGTGGTGTGGAGGCTGAAGGCAGCAGGAAAGCCTGCAGCCCCCAGGTGTGTGGGGCTACACAAGCGGTTCCCAAGGAGGTTTAGAACACGGCATAGTTTTCCCTGCTGGCTCCTTGGGCGGGGGACCCATCTCCAGCCGTATGACCATTTTTGTGCCTGGCGGGGCGCCAAGTGGGAAAGGGTGGTGTCGAGGCTGAAGGCAGCAGGAAGGCCCGCAGCCCCGAGGTCTCTGGGGCTACGCAAGAGGTTCCGAAATAGCTTTAGATCAAGGCCTAGTATTTCCTGCTGGCTCCTTGGGCGGGGGACCTATCTTCAGCCGTATAGCCATTTTTGTGCCTGGCGGGGCGCCAAGTGGGAAAGGGTGGTTTTGAGGCTGAAGGCAGCAGGAAAGCCTGCAGCCCCCAGGTCTGTGGGGCTACGCAAGCGGTTCCCTAAAGAGCTTTAGAACAAGGCATAATTTTCCCTGCTGGCTCTTTGGGCGTGGGACCTACCGCTACCCGTATGCCCATTTTGTGCCTGCCGCGGCGCAAATTTGGAAAGGGTGGTGTGGAGGCTGAAGGCAGCAGGAAAGCCTGCAGCCCCCAGGTCTGTGGGGCTACGCAAGCGGTTCCCACAGAGCTTTAGAACAAGGCATTGTTTTCCCTGCTGGCTTCTTGTGCGGGGGACCCATCTCCAGCCGTATGGCCATTTCTGTGCCTTGCGCGACGCCAAGTGAGAAAGGGTGGTTTCGAGGCTGAAGGCAGCAGGAAAGCCCGCAGCCCCCAGGTCTGTGGGGCTACGCAAGCGGTTCCCAAAGAGCTTTAGAACAAGGCATAGTTTTCCCTGCTGGCTCCTTGGGCTTGGGACCCATATCTAGCCGTATGGCCATTTTTGTGCCTGGCGCGGCGCCAACTGGGAAAGGGTGGTTTTGAGGCTGAGGGCAGCAGGAAGGCCCGCAGCCCCCAGGTCTGTGTGGCTACGCAAGCGGTTCCCAAATAGCTTTAGAACAAGGTCTAGTTTTTCCTGCTGGCTCCTTGGGCGGGGGACCTATCTTCAGCCGTATAGCCATTTTTTTGCCTGGCGCGGCACCAAATGGGAAAGGGTCATGTCAAGGCTGATGGCAGCAGGAAAGCCCGCAGCCCCCAGGTCTGTGGCGCTATGCAAGCGGTTCCCAAAGACCTTTAGAACAAAGCATAGTTTTCCCTGCTGGCTCCTTGGGTGGGGGAAGCATCTCCAGCCATATGGCCATTTTTGTGCCTGGCACGGCGCCAAGTGGCAAAGGGTCATGTCAAGGCTGAAGGCAGCAGGAAAGCCCGCAGCCCCCAGGTCTGTCGGGCTACGCAAGCGTTTCCCAAAGAACTTTAGAACAAGGCCTCGTTTTCCCTGCTGGGTCTTTGGGCGGGGGACCCATCTCCAGCCGTATGGCTGTTTTTGTGCCTGGCGTGGCACCAAGTGGGAAAGGGTGGTGTCGAGGCTGAAGGCAGCAGGAAAGCCCGCAGCCCCCAGGTCTGTGGGGCTACGCAAGCGGTTCCCAAAGAGCTTTAGAACAAGCATAATTTTCCCTGCTGGCTCCTTGGGTGGGGGAACCATCTCCAGCCATATGGCCATTTTTGTGCCTGGCGTGGCGCCAAGTGGGAAAGGGTGGTGTCGAGGCTGAATGTAGCAGAAAAACCTGTAGCACCCCAGGTCTTTGGGGCTACGCAAGCGGTTCCAAAAGAGCTTTAGAACAAGGCCTAGTTTTCGCTGATTGCTCCTTGAGCGGGGGACACATCTCCAGCCGTATAGCCATTTTTGTGCCTGGCGCGACGCCAAGTGGGAAAGGGTGGTGTGGAGGCTGAAAACAGCAGGAGATACCGCAGCCCCCAGGTGTGTGGGGCTACGCAAGCGGTTCCCAAGGAGGTTTAGAACACGCCATAATTTTCCCTGCTGTCTCCTTGGGCGGGGGACCCATATCAAGCCGTATGGCCATTTTTGTGCCTGCGGGGCGCCAAGTGGGAAAGGGTGGTGTCGAGGCTGAAGGCAGCAGGAAAGCCCGCAGCCCCCAGGTCTGTGGGGCTACGCAAGCGGTTCCCAAAGAGCTTTAGAACAAGGCATAGTTTTCCCTGCTGGCTCCTTGGGCGGGGGACCCATATCTAGCCGTATGACCATTTTTGTGCCTGGCGCGGCGCCAATTGGGAAAGGGTGGTTTTGAGGCTGAGGGCACCAGGAAAGCCCGCAGCCCCCAGGTCTGTGGGGCTACGCAAGCTGTTCCCAAATAGCTTTAGAACAAGGCCTAGTTTTTCCTGCTGGCTCCTTGGGCGGGGGACCTATCTTCAGCCGTATAGCCATTTTTGTGCCTGGCGTGGCACCAAGTTGGAAAGGGTCATGTCAAGGCTGATGGCAGCAGGAAAGCCTGCAGCCCCCAGGTCTGTGGGGCTACGCAAGTGATTCCCAAAGAGCTTTAGAACAAGGCATAGTTTTCCCTGCTGGCTCCTTGGGCGGGGGACCCATCTCCAGCCGTATGGCCATTTTTGCTCCTGGCGCGGCGCCAAGTGGGAAAGGGTGGTGTGGAGGCTGAAGGCAGCAGGAAAGGCTGCAGCCCCCAGGTCTGTGGGGCTACGCAAGCGGTTCCCACAGAGCTTTAGAACAAGGCATTGTTTTCCCTGCTGGCTACTTGTGCGGGGGACCCATCTCCAGCCGTATGGCCATTTCTGTGCCTTGCGCAACGCCAAGTGAGAAAGGGTGGTGTCGAGGCTGAAGGCAGCAGGAAAGCCCGCAGCCCCCAGGTCTGTGGGGTACGCAAGAGGTTCCCAAAGAGCTTTAGAACAAGGCATAGTTTTCCCTGCTGGCTCCTTGGGCGGGGGACCCATATCTAGCCGTATGGCCATTATTGTGCCTGGCGCGGCGCCAATTGGGAAAGGGTGGTTTTGAGGCTGAGGGCAGCAGGAAAGCCCGCAGCCCCCAGGTCTGTGGGGCTACGCAAGCGGTTCCCAAATAGCTTTAGAACAAGGCCTAGTTTTTCCTGCTGGCTCCTTGGGCGGGGGACCTATCTTCAGCCGTATAGCCATTTTTGTGCCTGGCGTGGCACCAAGTGGGAAAGGGTCATGTCAAGGCTGATGGCAGCAGGAAAGCCTGCAGCCCCCAGGTCTGTGGGGCTACGCAAGTGATTCCCAAAGAGCTTTAGAACAAGGCCTAGTTTTCCCAGCTGGCTCCTTGGGCGGGGGACCCATCTCCAGCCGTATGGCCATTTTTGCTCCTGGCGCGGCGCCAAGTGGGAAAGGGTGGTGTCGAGGCTGAAGGCAGCAGGAAAGCCCGCAGCCCCCAGGTCTGTGGGGCTAAGCAAGCGGTTCCCAAAGAGCTTTAGAACAAGCATAATTTTCCCTGCTGGCTCCTTGGGTGGGGGACCCATCTCCAGCCGTATGGCCATTTTTGTGCCTGGTGCGGCGCCAAGTGGGAAAGGGTGCTTTTGAGGCTGAATGCAGCAGGAAAGCCCGCAGCCCCCATGTCTGTGGGGCTACGCAAGCGTTTCCAAAGAACTTTAGAACAAGGCATAGTTTATCCTGCTGGCTCTATGGGCGGGGGACCCATCTCCAGCCGTATGGCTGTTTTTGTGCCTGGCGTGGCGCCAAGTGGGAAAGGGTGGTGTCGAGGCTGAAGGCAGCAGGAAAGCCCGCAGCCCCCAGGTGTGTGGGGCTACGCAAGCGGTTCCCAAAGAGCTTTAGAAGAAGGCATAGTTTTCCCTGCTGGTTCCTTCGGCGGGGGACCCATCTCCAGCTGCATAGCCATTTTTGTGCCTGGAGCGACACCTAGTGGGAAAGCGTAGTATTGAGGCTGAATGCAGCAGGAAAGCCTGCAGCCCCCAGGTCTGTGGGGCTACGCAAGCGGTTCCCAAAGAGCTTTAGAAGAAGGCATTGTTTTCCCTGCTGGCTCCTTCTGCGGGGGACCCATCTCCAGCCGTATAGCCATTTTTTTGCCTGGCGCGACGCCAAGTGGGAAAGGGTGGTGTCGAGGCTGAATGCAGCAGGAAAGCCTGCAGCCCCCAGGTCTGTGGGGCTACGCAAGCGGTTCCCAAAGAACTTTAGAACAAGGTCTAGTTTTCCCTGCTGGTTCTTTCAGCGTGGGACGCATCTCCAGCCGTATGGCTGTTTTTGTGCCTGGCGTGGCACCAAGTGGGAAAGGGTGGTGTGGAGGCTGAAGGCAGCAGGAAAGCCTGCAGCCCCCAGGTGTGTGGGGCTACACAAGCGGTTCCCAAGGAGGTTTAGAACACGGCATAGTTTTCCCTGCTGGCTCCTTCGGCGGGGGACCCATCTCCAGCCGTATGACCATTTTTGTGCCTGGCGGGGCGCCAAGTGGGAAAGGGTGGTGTCGAGGCTGAAGGCAGCAGGAAGGCCCGCAGCCCCGAGGTCTCTGGGGCTACGCAAGAGGTTCCGAAATAGCTTTCGATCAAGGCCTAGTATTTCCTGCTGGCTCCTTGGGCGGGGGACCTATCTTCAGCCGTATAGCCATTTTTGTGCCTGGCGCGGCGCCAAGTGGGAAAGGGTGGTTTTGAGGCTGAGGGCAGCAGGAAGGCCCGCAGCCCCCAGGTCTGTGTGGCTACGCAAGCGGTTCCCAAAGAGCTTTAGAACAAGGCATAGTTTTCCCTGCTGGCTCCTTGGGCGGGGGACCCATATCTAGCCGTATGGCCATTTTTGTGCCTGGCGCGGCGCCAACTGGGAAAGGGTGGTTTTGAGGCTGAGGGCAGCAGGAAGGCCCGCAGCCCCCAGGTCTGTGTGGCTACGCAAGCGGTTCCCAAATAGCTTTAGAACAAGGTCTAGTTTTTCCTACTGGCTCCTTGGGCGGGGGACCTATCTTCAGCCGTATAGCCATTTTTTTGCCTGGCGCGGCACCAAGTGGGAAAGGGTCATGTCAAGGCTGATGGCAGCAGGAAAGCCCGCAGCCCCCAGGTCTGTGGCGCTATGCAAGCGGTTCCCAAAGACCTTTAGAACAAAGCATAGTTTTCCCTGCTGGCTCCTTGGGTGGGGGAAGCATCTCCAGCCATATGGTCATTTTTGTGCCCGGCGCGGCGCCAAGTCGGAAAGGGTGGTGTGGAGGCTGAAGGCAGCAGGAAAGCTCGCAACCCCAGGTCTGTGGGGCTACGCAAGCGGTTCCCAAAGAGCTTTAGAACAAGGCCTAGTTTTCCCTGCTGACTCCTTGGGTGGGGGACCCATCTCCAGCCGTATGGCCATTTTTGTGCCTGGCACGGCGCCAAGTGGGAAAGGCTGTTTTTGAGGCTGAAGGCAGCAGGAAAGCCCGCAGCCCCCAGGTCTGTCGGGCTACGCAAGCGTTTCCCAAAGAACTTTAGAACAAGGCCTCGTTTTCCCTGCTGGGTCTTTGGGCGGGGGACCCATCTCCAGCCGTATGGCTGTTTTTGTGCCTGGCGTGGCACCAAGTGGGAAAGGGTGGTGTCGAGGCTGAAGGCAGCAGGAAAGCCCGCAGCCCCCAGGTCTGTGGGGCTACGCAAGCGGTTCCCAAAGAGCTTTAGAACAAGCATAATTTTCCCTGCTGGCTCCTTGGGTGGGGGAACCATCTCCAGCCATATGGCCATTTTTGTGCCTGGCGTGGCGCCAGGTGGGAAAGGGTGGTGTCGAGGCTGAATGTAGCAGAAAAACCTGTAGCACCCCAGGTCTTTGGGGCTACGCAAGCGGTTCCAAAAGAGCTTTAGAACAAGGCCTAGTTTTCGCTGATTGCTCCTTGAGCGGGGGACACATCTCCAGCCGTATAGCCATTTTTGTGCCTGGCGCGACGCCAAGTGGGAAAGGGTGGTGTGGAGGCTGAAAACAGCAGGAGATACCGCAGCCCCCAGGTGTGTGGGGCTACGCAAGCGGTTCCCAAGGAGGTTTAGAACACGCCATAATTTTCCCTGCTGGCTCCTTGGGCGGGGGACCCATATCAAGCCGTATGGCCATTTTTGTGCCTGCGGGGCGCCAAGTGGGAAAGGGTGGTGTCGAGGCTGAGGGCAGCAGGAAGGCCCGCAGCCCCCAGGTCTGTGGGGCTACGCAAGCGGTTCCCAAAGAGCTTTAGATCAAGGCCTAGTTTTTCCTGCTGGCTCCTTGGGCGGGGGACCTATCTCCAGCCGTATAGCCATTTTTGTGCCTGGTGCGGCGCCAAGTGGGAAAGGGTGGTTTTGAGGATGAAGGCAGCAGGAAAGCCCGCAGCCCCCAGGTCTGTGGGGCGACGCAAATGATTCCCAAAGAGCTCTAGAACAAGGCATAGTTTTCCCAGCAGGCTCCTTGGGCGGGGGACCCATCTCCAGCCGTATGGCCATTTTTGCTCCTGGCGCGGCGCCAAGTGGGAAAGGGTGGTGTTGAGGCTGAATGCAGCAGGAAAGCCTGCAGCCCCCAGGTCTGTGGGCCTACGCAAGCGGTTCCCAAAGAACTTTAGAACAAGGCCTAGTTTTCCCTGCTGGTTCTTTCAGCGTGGGACGCATCTCCAGCCGTATAGCTGTTTTTGTGCCTGGCGTGGCACCAAGTGGGAAAGGGTGGTGTGGAGGCTGAAGGCAGCAGGAAAGCCTGCAGCCCCCAGCTGTGTGGGGCTACGCAAGCGGTTCCCAAGGAGGTTTAGAACACGGCATAGTTTTCCCTGCTGGCTCCTTGGGCGGGGGACCCATATCTAGCCGTATGACCATTTTTGTGCCTGGCGGGGCGCCAAGTGGGAAAGGGTGGTGTGGAGGCTGAAGGCAGCAGAAAAGCCCGCAGCTCCCGGTCTGTCGGGCTACGCAAGCGTTTCCCAAAGAACTTTAGAACAAGGCCTAGTTTTCCCTGCTGGGTCTTTGGGCGGGGGACCCATCTCCAGCCGTATGGCTGTTTTTGTGCCTGGCGTGGCACCAAGTGGGAAAGGGTGGTGTCGAGGCTGAAGGCAGCAGGAAATCCCGCAACCCCCAGGTGTTGTGGGCTACGCAAGCGGTTCCCAAAGAGATTTAGAACAAGCATAATTTTCCCTGCTGGCTCCTTGGGTGGGGGACCCATCTCCAGCCGTAGGGCCATTTTTGTGCCTGCTGCGGCGCCAAGTGGGAAAGGGTGTTTTTGAGGCTGAAGGCAGCAGGAAAGCCCGCAGCCCCCAAGTGTGTGGGGCTACGCAAGCGGTTCCCAAAGAGCTTTAGAACAAGGCATAGTTTTCCCTGCTGGTTCCTTGTGCTGGGGACCCATATCTAGCCGTATGGCCATTTTTGTGCCTGGCGCGGCGCCAACTGGAAAAGGGTGGTTTTGAGGCTGAGGGCAGCAGGAAGGCCCGCAGCCCCCAGGTCTGTGGGGCTACGCAAGCGGTTCCCAAAGAGCTTTAGAACAAGGCCTAGTTTTTCCTGCTGGCTCCTTGGGCGGGGGACCTATCTTCAGCCGTATAGCCATTTTTGTGCCTGGTGCGGCACCAAGTCGGAAAGGGTCATGTCAAGGCTGATGGCAGCAGGAAAGCCCGCAGTCCCCAGGTCTGTGGGGCTACGCAAGCGTTTCCAAAGAGCTTTAGAACAAGGCATAGTTTATCCTGCTGGCACTATGGGCGGGGGACCCATCTCCAGCCGTATGGCTGTTTTTGTGCCTGGCGTGGCGCCAAGTGGGAAAGGGTGGTGTCGAGGCTGAAGGCAGCAGGAAAGCCCGCAGCCCCCAGGTGTGTGGGGCTACGCAAGCGGTTCCCAAAGAGCTTTACAAGAAGGCATAGTTTTCCCTGCTGGTTCCTTGGGCGGGGGACCCATCTCCAGCTGCATGGCCATTTTTGTGCCTGGAGCGACACCTAGTGGGAAAGCGTAGTATTGAGGCTGAAGGCAGCAGGAAAGCCTGTAGCCCCCAGGTCTGTGGGGCTACGCAAGCGGTTCCCTAAGAGCTTTTGAACAAGGCCTAGTTTTCCCTGTTGGGTCTTTGGGCGGGGGACACATCTCCAGCCGTATGGCCATTTTTGTACGTGGCGCGGAGCCAAGTGGGGAAGGGTGGTGTGGAGGCTGAAGGCAGCAGGAATGCCCGCAGTCCCAAGGTCTGTGTGGCTACACAAGAGGTTCCCAAATAGGTTTAGAACAAGGCATTGTTTTCCCTGCTGGCTCCTTGGGCGGGGGACCCATGTCCAGCCGTATGGCCATTTTTGTGCCTGGCGCGGCGCCAAGTGGGAAAGGGTGGTGTCGAGGCTGAATGCAGCAGAAAAACCTGTAGCCCCCCAGGTCTTTGGGGCTACGCAAGCGGTTCCAAAAGAGCTTTAGAACAAGGCCTAGTTTTCGCTGATTGCTCCTTGAGCGGGGGACACATCTCCAGCCGTATAGCCATTTTTGTGCCTGGCGCGACGCCAAGTGGGAAAGGGTGGTTTTCAGGATGAAGGCAGCAGGAAAGCCTGCAGCTCCCAGGTCTGTGGGGCTACGCAAGCGGTTCCCTAAAGAGCTTTAGAACAATGCATAGTTTTCCCTGCTGGCTCCTTGGGCTGGGGACCCATATCTAGCCGTATGGCCATTTTTGTGCCTGGCGCGGCGCAAACTGGGAAAGGGTGGTTTTGAGGCTGAGGGCAGCAGGAAGGCCCGCAGCCCCCAGGTCTGTGGGGCTACGCAAGCGGTTCCCAAATAGCTTTAGAACAAGGCCTAGTTTTTCCTGCTGGCTCCTTGGGCGGGGGACCTATCTTCAGCTGTATAGCCATTTTTGTGCCTGGTGCGGCACCAAGTGGGAAAGGGTCATGTCAAGGCTGAGGGCAGCAGGAAAGCCCGCAGCCCCCAGGTCTGTGGGGCTACGCAAGTGATTCCCAAAGAGCTCTAGAACAAGGCATAGTTTTCCCAGCTGGCTCCTTGGGCGGGGGACCCATCTCCAGCCGTATGGCCATTTTTGCTCCTGGCGCGGCGCCAAGTGGGAAAGGGTGGTGTTGAGGCTGAATGCAGCAGGAAAGCCTGTAGCCCCCAGGTCTGTGGGGCTACGCAAGCGGTTCCCAAAGAACTTTAGAACAAGGCCTAGTTTTCCCTGCTGGTTCTTTCAGCGTGGGACGCATCTCCAGCCGTATGGCTGTTTTTGTGCCTGGCGTGGCACCAAGTGGGAAAGGGTGGTGTGGAGGCTGAAGGCAGCAGGAAAGCCCGCAGCCCCCAGGTGTGTGGGGCTACGCAAGCGGTTCCCAAGGAGGTTTAGAACACGGCATAGTTTTCCCTGCTGGCTCCTTGGGCGGGGGACCCATATCTAGCCGTATGACCATTTTTGTGCCTGGCGGGGCACCAAGTGGGAAAGGGTGGTGTCGAGGCTGAAGGCAGCAGGAAAACCCGCAGCCCCCAGGTCTGTGGGGCTACGCAAGCGTTTCCCAAAGAACTTTAGAACAAGGCCTAGTTTTCCCTGCTGGGTCTTTCGGCGGGGGACCCATCTCCAGCCGTATGGCTGTTTTTGTGCCTGGCGTGGCACCAAGTGGGAAAGGGTGGTGTCGAGGCTGAAGGCAGCAGGAAAGCCCGCAGCCCCCAGGTCTGTGGGGCTACGCAAGCGGTTCCCAAAGAGCTTTACAAGAAGGCATAGGTTTCCCTGCTGGTTCCTTGGACGGGGGACCCATCTCCAGCTGCATGGCCATTTTTGTGCCTGGAGCGACACCTAGTGGGAAAGCGTAGTATTGAGGCTGAAGGCAGCAGGAAAGCCTGTAGCCCCCAGGTCTGTGGGGCTACGCAAGCGGTTCCCTAAAGAGCTTTAGAACAAGGCATAGTTTTCCCTGCTGGCTCTTTGGGCGTGGGACCTACCGCGACCCGTATGCCCATTTTGTGCCTGGCGCGGCGCCAAGTGGGAAAGGGTGGTGTGGAGGCTGAAGGCAGCACGAAAGGCTGCAGCCCCCAGGTGTGTGGGGCTACGCAAGCGGTTCCCACAGAGCTTTAGAACAAGGCTTAGTTTTCCCTGCTGGCTACTTGTGCGGGGGACCCATCTCCAGCCGTATGGCCATTTCTGTGCCTTGCGCAACGCCAAGTGAGAAAGGGTGGTGTCGAGGCTGAAGGCAGCAGGAAAGCCCGCAGCCCCCAGGTCTGTGGGGCTACGCAAGCGGTTCCCAAAGAGCTTTAGAACAAGGCATAGTTTTCCCTGCTGGCTCCTTGGGCGGGGGACCCATATCTAGCCGTATGGCCATTTTTTTGCCTGGTGCGGCGCCAACTGGGAAAGGGTGGTTTTGAGGCTGAGGGCAGCAGGAAGGCCTGCAGCCCCCAGGTCTGCGGGGCTACGCAAGCGGTTCCCAAAGAGCTTTAGAAGAAGGCATTGTTTTCCCTGCTGGCTCCTTGGGCGGGGGACCCATCTCCAGCCGTATAGCCATTTTTGTGCCTGGCGCGACGCCAAGTGGGAAAGGGTGGTGTCGAGGCTGAAGGCAGCAGGAAAGCCTGCAGCCCCCAGGTGTGTGGGGCTACGCAAGCGGTTCCCAATGAGCTTTAGAAGAAGGCATTGTTTTCCCTGTTGGCTCCTTGGGCAAGGGACCCACCTCGACCCGTATGGCCATTTTTGTGCCTGGCGCGGCGCCAAGTGGGAAAGGGTGGTGTGGAGGCTGAAGGCAGCAGGAAAGCCCGCAGCCCCCAGGTCTGTGGGGCTACGCAAGCGGTTCCCAAGGAGGTTTAGAATACGGCATAGTTTTCCCTGATGGCTCCTTGGGCGGGGGAAACATATCTAGCCGTATGACCATTTTTGTGCCTGGCGGGGCACCAAGTGGGAAAGGGTGGTGTCGAGGCTGAAGGCAGCAGGAAAACCCGCAGCCCCCAGGTCTGTGGGGCTACGCAAGCGTTTCCCAAAGAACTTTAGAACAAGGCCTAGTTTTCCCTGCTGGGTCTTTCGGCGGGGGACCCATCTCCAGCCGTATGGCTGTTTTTGTGCCTGGCGTGGCACCAAGTGGGAAAGGGTGGTGTCGAGGCTGAAGGCAGCAGGAAAGCCCGCAGCCCCCAGGTCTGTGGGGCTACGCAAGCGGTTCCCAAAGAGCTTTACAAGAAGGCATAGGTTTCCCTGCTGGTTCCTTTGACGGGGGACCCATCTCCAGCTGCATGGCCATTTTTGTGCCTGGAGCGACACCTAGTGGGAAAGCGTAGTATTGAGGCTGAAGGCAGCAGGAAAGCCTGTAGCCCCCAGGTCTGTGGGGCTACGCAAGCGGTTCCCTAAAGAGCTTTAGAACAAGGCATAGTTTTCCCTGCTGGCTCTTTGGGCGTGGGACCTACCGCGACCCGTATGCCCATTTTGTGCCTGGCGCGGCGCCAAGTGGGAAAGGGTGGTGTGGAGGCTGAAGGCAGCACGAAAGGCTGCAGCCCCCAGGTGTGTGGGGCTACGCAAGCGGTTCCCACAGAGCTTTAGAACAAGGCTTAGTTTTCCCTGCTGGCTACTTGTGCGGGGGACCCATCTCCAGCCGTATGGCCATTTCTGTGCCTTGCGCAACGCCAAGTGAGAAAGGGTGGTGTCGAGGCTGAAGGCAGCAGGAAAGCCCGCAGCCCCCAGGTCTGTGGGGCTACGCAAGCCGTTCCCAAAGAGCTTTAGAACAAGGCATAGTTTTCCCTGCTGGCTCCTTGGGCGGGGGACCCATATCTAGCCGTATGGCCATTTTTTTGCCTGGTGCGGCGCCAACTGGGAAAGGGTGGTTTTGAGGCTGAGGGCAGCAGGAAGGCCTGCAGCCCCCAGGTCTGCGGGGCTACGCAAGCGGTTCCCAAAGAGCTTTAGAAGAAGGCATTGTTTTCCCTGTTGGCTCCTTGGGCAAGGGACCCACCTCGACCCGTATGGCCATTTTTGTGCCTGGCGCGGCGCCAAGTGGGAAAGGGTGGTGTGGAGGCTGAAGGCAGCAGGAAAGCCCGCAGCCCCCAGGTCTGTGGGGCTACGCAAGCGGTTCCCAAGGAGGTTTAGAATACGGCATAGTTTTCCCTGATGGCTCATTGGGCGGGGGAAACATATCTAGCCTTATGACCATTTTTGTGCCTGGCGGGGCGCCAAGTGGGAAAGGGTGGTGTCGAGGCTGAAGGCAGCAGGAAGGCCCGCAGCCCCGAGGTCTGTTGGGCTACGCAAGAGGTTCCGAAATAGCTTTAGATCAAGGCCTAGTTTTTCCTGCTGGCTCCTGGGGCGGGGGACCTATCTTCAGCCGTATCGCCATTTTTGTGCCTGGCACGGCGCAAAGTGGGAAAGGGTGGTTTTGAGGCTGAAGGCAGCAGGAAAGCCTGCAGCCCCCAGGTCTGTGGGGCTACGCAAGCGGTTCCCTAAAGAGCTTTAGAACAAGGCATAGTTTTCCCTGCTGGCTCTTTGGGCGTGGGACCTACCTCGACCCGTATGGCCATTTTGTGCCTGGCGCGGCGCCAAGTGGGAAAGGGTGGTGTGGAGGCTGAAGGCAGCAGGAAAGGCTGCAGCCCCCAGGTCTGTGGGGCTACGCAAGCGGTTCCCACACAGCTTTAGAAGAAGGCATTGTTTTCCCTGCTGGCTCCTTGTGCGGGGGACCCATCTCCAGCCGTATGGCCATTTCTGTGCATTGCGCAACGCCAAGTGAGAAAGGGTGTTGTCGAGGATGAAGGCAGCAGGAAAGCCCGCAGCCCCCAGGTGTGTTCGGCTACGCAAGCGGTTCCCAAAGAGCTGTAGAACAAGGCATAGTTTTCCCTGCTGGCTCCTTGGGCGGGGGACCCATATCTAGCCGTATGGCCATTTTTTTGCCTGGCGCGGCGCCAACTGGGAAAGGGTCGTGTCAAGGCTGAAGGCAGCAGGAAAGCCCGCAGCCCCCAGGTCTGTGGGGCTACGCAAGCGTTTCCAAAGAGCTTTAGAACAAGGCATATTTTATCCTGCTGCCTCCATGGGCGGGGGACCCATCTCCAGCCGTATGGCTGTTTTTGTGCCTGGCGTGGCGCCAAGTGGGAAAGGGTGGTGTCGAGGCTGAAGGCAGCAGGAAAGCCTGCAGCCCCCAGGTCTGTGGGGCTACGCAAGCGGTTCCCAAAGAGCTTTAAAACAAAGAATAAATTTCCCTGTTGGCTCCTTGGGCAAGGGACCCACCTCGACCCGTATGGCCATTTTTGTGCCTGGCGCGGCGCCAAGTTGGAAATGGTGTTGTGGAGGCTGAAGGCAGCAGGAAATCCCGCAGCCCCAGGTCTGTGGGGCTACGCAAGCGGTTCCCAAGGAGGTTTAGAACACGGCATAGTTTTCCCTGCTGGCTCTTTGGGCGGGGGACCCATATCTAGCCGCATGGCCATTTTTGTGCCTGGCGCGGCGCCAACTGGGAAAGGGTGGTTTTGAGGCTGAGGGCAGCAGGAAGGCCCGCAGCCCCCAGGTCTGTGGGGCTACGCAAGCGGTTCCCAAATAGCTTTAGAAGGCCTAGTTTTTCCTGCTGGCTCCTTGGGCGGGGGACCTATCTTTAGCCGTATAGCCATTTTTGTGCCTGGTGCGGCGCCAAGTGGGAAAGGGCGTTTTTGAGGCTGAATGCAGCAGGAAAGCCCGCAGCCCCCAGGTCTGTGGGGCTACGCAAGCGTTTCCAAAGAGCTTTAGAACAAGGCATAGTTTATCCTGCTGGCTCTATGGGCGGGGGACCCATCTCCAGCAGTATGGCTGTTTTTGTGCCTGGCGTGGTGCCAAGTGGGAAAGGGTGGTGTCGAGGCTGAAGGCAGCAGGAAAGCCCGCAGCCCCCAGGTCTGTGGGTCTACGCAAGCGGTTCCCAAAGAGCTTTAGAAGAAGGCATAATTTTCCCTGCTGGCTCCTTGGGCAGGGGACCCAGCTCCAGCTGCATGGCCATTTTTGTGCCTGGAGCGACACCTAGTGGGAAAGCGTAGTATTGAGGCTGAAGGCAGCAGGAAAGCCTGAACCCCCCAGGTCTGTGGGGCTACGCAAGTGATTCCCGAAGAGCTTTAGAACAAGGCATAGTTTTCCCTGCTGGCTCCTTGGGCGGGGGACCCATCTCCAGCCGTATGGCCATTTTTGCTCCTGGCGCGGCGCCAAGTGGGAAAGGGTGGTGTGGAGGCTGAAGGCAGCAGGAAAGCCTGCAGCCCCCAGGTCTTTGGGGCTACGCAAGCGGTTCCCAAAGAGCTTTAGAAGAAGGCATTGTTTTCCCTGCTGGCTCCTTGTGCGGGGGACCCATCTCCAGCCGTATAGTCATTTTTGTGCCTGGCGCGATGCCAAGTGGGAAAGGGTGGTGTCGAGGCGGAAGGCAGCAGGAAAGCCTGCAGCCCCCAGGTCTTTGGGGCTACGCAAGCATTTCTCAAAAAGCTTTAGAACAAGGCCTAGTTGTCCCTGATGGCTCCTTGTGCGGGGGACCCATCTCCATGTATATGGCCATTTTTGTGCCTGGCGCGATGGCAAGTGGGAAAGGGTGGTGTGGAGGTTGAAGGATGCAGGAAAGCCGGCAGACCCCAGGTCTGTGGGGCTACGCAAGCGGTTACCAAAGAGCTTTAAAACAAAGAATATATTTCCCTGATGGCTCCTTGAGCCAGGGACCCACCTCGACCCGTATGGCCATTTTTGTGCCTGGCGCGGCGCCAAGTGGGAAAGGGTGGTGTGGAGGCTGAAGGCAGCAGGAAATCCCGCAGCCCCCAGGTGTGTGGGGCTACGCAAGCGGTTCCCAAGGAGGTTTAGAACACAGCATAGTTTTCCTGTTGGCTCCTTGGGCGGGGGACCCATATCTAGCCGTATGACCATTTTTGTGCCTGGCGGGGCGCCAAGTGGGAAAGGGTGGTTTTGAGGCTGAAGGCAGTAGGAAAGCCTGCAGCCCCCAGGTCTGTGGGGCTACACAAGCGGTTCCCTAAAGAGCTTTAGAAGAAGGCATAGTTTTCCCTGCTGGCTCTTTGGCGTGGGACCTACCGTGACCCGTATGCCCATTTTGTGCCTGGCGCGGCGCCAAGTGGGAAAGGGTGGTGTGGAGGCTGAAGGCAGCAGGAACGCCTGCAGCCCCCAGGTCTGTGGGGCTACGCAAGCGGTTTCAACAGAGCTTTAGAACAAGGCATTGTTTTCCGTGCTGGCTACTTGTGCGGGGGACCCATCTCCAGGCGTATGGCCATTTCTGTGCCTTGCGCGACGCCAAGTGAGAAAGGGTGGTTTTGAGACTGAGAGCAGCAGGAAGGCCCGCAGCCCCCAGGTGTGTGGGGCTACGCAAGCGGTTCACAAATAGCTTTAGAACAAGGCCTAGTTTTCCCTGCTGGCTCATTGGGTGGGGGACCTGTCTTAGCCGTATAGCCATTTTTGTGCCTGGCGCGGCACCAAGTAGGAAAGGGTCATGTCAAGGGTGATGGCTGCAGGAAATCCCGCAGCCCCCAGGTCTGTGGGGCTACGCAAGCGGTTCCCAAAGAACTTTAGAACAAGGCCTAGTTTTCCCTGCTGGTTCTTTCGGCGTGGGACGCATCTCCAGCCGTATGGCTGTTTTTGTGCCTGGCACGACGCCAAGTGGGAAAGGGTGGTGTCGAGGCTGAAGGCAGCAGGAAAGCCCGCAGCCCCCAGGTCTGTGGGGCTACGAAAGCGGTTCCCAAAGAGCTTTAGAACAAGGCCTGGTTTTCCCTGCTGGCTCCATGGGCGTGGGACCAATCTCCATCCGTATGGCCATTTTTGTGCCTGGAGCGGCGCCAAGTGGGAAAGGGTGGTGTGGAGGCTGAAGGCAGCAGGAAAGCCCTCAGCCCCCAGGTCTGTGGGGCTACGCAAGCGGTTCCCAAAGAGCTTTAGAACAAGGCCTAGTTTTCCCTGCTGGGTCTTTGGGCGGGGGACACATCTCCAGCCGTATGTCTATTTTTGTGCCTGGCGCGGCGCCAAGTGGGAAAGGGTGGTGTCGAGGTTGAAGGCAGCAGGAAAGCCCGCAGCCCCCAGGTCTATGGGGCTACGCAAGCGGTTCCCAAAGAGCTTTAGAAGAAGGCATTGTTTTCCCTGCTGGCTCCTTGGGCGGGGGACCCATCTCCAGCCATATGGCCATTTTTGTGCCTGGCGCGGCGCCAAGTGGGAAAGGGTGGTGTCAAGGCTGAAGGCAGCAGGAAAGCCCGCAGCCCCCAGGTCTGTGGGGCTACGCAAGCGGTTCCCAAAGAGCTTTAGAACAAGGCATAGTTTTCCCTGCTGGCTCCTTGTGCGGGCGACCCATCTCCAGCCATATGGCCGTTTTTGTGCCTGGCGCGACGCCAAGTGGGAAAGGGTGGTGTCGAGGCTGAAGGCAGCAGGAAAGCCCGCAGCCCCCAGGTCTGTGGGGCTACGCAAGCGGTTCCCAAAGAGCTTTAGAAGAAGGCATTGTTTTCCCTGCTGGCTCCTTGTGCGGGCGACCCATCTCCAGCCATATGGCCATTTTTGTGCCTGGCACGGCGCCAAGTGGGAAAGGGTGGTGTGGAGGCTGAAGGCAGCAGGAAAGCCCGCAGCCCCCAGGTCTTTGGGGCTACGCAAGCGGTTCCCAAAGAGCTTTAGAACAAGGCATAGTTTTCCCTGCTGGCTCCTTGTGCGGGCGACCCATCTCCAGCCGAATGGCCATTTTTGTGCCTGCGCGACGCCAAGTGGGAAAGGGTGGTGTCGAGGCTGAAGGCAGCAGGAAAGCCCGCAGCCCCCAGGTCTGTGGGGCTACGAAGCGGTTCCAAAAGAGCTTTAGAAGAAGGCATTGTTTTCCCTGCTGGCTCCTTGGGCGGGGGACCCATCTCCAGCCATATGGCCATTTTTGTGCTTGGCGCAACGCGAAGTGGGAAAGGGTGGTGTCGAGGCTTAAGGCAGAGGAAGGCCCGCAGCCCCCAGGTCTGTGGGGCTAAGCAAGAGGTTCCCAAATAGCTTTAGGACAAGGCCTAGTTTTTCCTGCTGGCTCATTGGGAGGGGGACCTATCTTCAGCCGTATAGCCATTTTTGAGCCTGGCGCGGCACCAAGTGGGAAAGGGTCATGTCAAGGTTGAAGGCAGCAGGAAAGCCCTCAGCCCCCAGGTCTGTGGGGCTACGCAAGGGATTCCCAAAGAGCTTTAGAACAAGGCCTAGTTTTCCCTGCTGGGTCTTTGGGCGGGGGACACATCTCCAGCCATATGGCCATTTTTGTGCCTGGCACGACGCCAAGTGGGAAAGGGTGGTGTCGAGGCTGAAGGCAGCAGGAAAGCCCGCAGCCCCCAGGTCTGTGGGGCTACGAAAGCGGTTCCCAAAGAGCTTTAGAACAAGGCCTGGTTTTCCCTGCTGGCTCCATGGGCGTGGGACCAATCTCCATCCATATGGCCATTTTTGTGCCTGGAGCGGCGCCAAGTGGGAAAGGGTGGTGTGGAGGCTGAAGGCAGCAGGAAAGCCCTCAGCCCCCAGGTCTGTGGGGCTACGCTAGCGGTTCCCAAAGAGCTTTAGAACAAGGCCTAGTTTTCCCTGCTGGGTCTTTGGGCGGGGGACACATCTCCAGCCGTACGGCCATTTTTGTACCTGGCGCGGCGCCAAGTGGGAAAGGGTGGTGTCGAGGCTGAAGGCAGCAGGAAAGCCCGCAGCCCCCAGGTCTGTGGGGCTACGCAAGCGGTTCCCAAAGGGCTTTAGAAGAAGGCATTGTTTTCCCTGCTGGCTCCTTGTGCGGGCGACCCATCTCCAGCCATATGTCTGTTTTTGTGCCTGGCGTGGTACCAAGTGCGAAAGGGTGGTGTCGAGGCTGAAGGCAGCAGGAAAGCCCGCAGCCCCCAGGTCTGTGGGGCTACGCAAGCAGTTCCCAAAGAGCTTTAGAGGAAGGCATTGTTTTCCCTGCTGGCTCCTTGGGCGGGGGACCCACCTCCAGCCGTATGGCCATTTTTGTGCCTGGCGCGACGCCAAGTGGGAAAGGGTGGTGTCGAGGCTGAAGGCAGCAGGAAAGCCCGCAGCCCCCAGGTCTGTGGGGCTACGCAAGCGGTTCCCAAAGAGCTTTAGAACAAGGCATAGTTTTCCCTGCTGGCTCCTTGTGCGGGAGACCCATCTCCAGCCATATGGCCATTTTTGTGCCTGGCGCGGCGCCAAGTGGGAAAGGGTGGTGTGGAGGCTGAAGGCAGCAGGAAAGCCCGCAGCACCCAGGTGTGTGAGGCTACGCAAGCGGTTCCCAAAGACCTTTAGAAGAAGGCATAGTTTTCCCTGCTGGCTCTTTTGGCAGGGGACCCATCTCCAACCGTATGGCTGTTTTTGTGCCTGGCGTGGCACCAAGTGGGAAAGGGTGGTGTCGAGGCTGAAGGCAGTAGGAAAGCCCGCAGCCCCCAGGTCTGTGGGGCTATGCAAGCGGTTCCCAAAGAGCTTTAGAACAAGGCCTAGTTTACTCTGCTGGCTCCTTGGGCAGGGGACCCATCTCCAGCCGTATAGCCATTTTTGTGCCTGGCGCGGCGCCAAGTGGGAAAGGGTGGTGTGGAGGCTGAAGGCAGCAGGAAAGCCCGCAGCCCCCAGGTCTGTGGGGCTACGCAAGCGGTTCCCATAGAGCTTTAGAACAAGGCCTAGTTTTCCCTGCTGGCTCCTTGGGCGGGTGACCCATCTCCAGCCGTATAGCCATTTTTATGCCTGGCGCGGCACCAAGTGAGAAAGGGTGGTGTCGAGGCTGAAGGCAGCAGGAAAGCCCGCAGCCCCCAGGTCTGTGGGGCTACGCAAGCATTTCCCACAGAGCTTTAGAACAAGGCATAGTTTTTCCTGCTGGCTCTTTGGGCGGTGGACCTACCTCGACCCGTATGCCCATTTTTGTGCCTGGCGCGGCGCCAATTGGGAAAGGGTGGTTTTGAGGCTGAAGGCAGCAGGAAAGCCCGCAGCCCCCAGGTCTGTGGGGCTACGCAAGCGGTTCCCAAAGAGCTTTAGAACAAGGCATAGTTTTCCCTGCTGGCTCTTTGGGCGGGGGACCCATCTCCAGCCGTATGGCTGTTTTTGTGCCTGGCGTGGCACCAAGTGGGAAAGCATAGTATTGAGGCTGAAGGCAGCAGGAAAGCCTGCAGCCCCCAGGTATGTGGGGCTACGCAAGCGGTTCCCACAGAGCTTTAGAACAAGGCATTTTTTTCCCTGCTGGCTACTTGTGCGGGGGACCCATCTCCAGCCGTATGGCCATTTTTGTGCCTGGCGCGGCGCCAAGTGGGAAAGGGTGGTGTCGAGGCTTAAGGCAGAGGAAGGCCCGCAGCCCCCAGGTCTGTGGGGCTACGCAAGAGGTTCCCAAATAGCTTTAGAACAAGGCCTAGTTTTTCCTGCTGGCTCCTTGGGAGGGGGACCTATCTTCAGCCGTATAGCCATTTTTGAGCCTGGCGCGGCACCAAGTGGGAAAGGGTCATGTCAAGGTTGAAGGCAGCAGGAAAGCCCTCAGCCCCCAGGTCTGTGGGGCTACGCAAGGGATTCCCAAAGAGCTTTAGAACAAGGCCTAGTTTTCCCTGCTGGGTCTTTGGGCGGGGGACACATCTCCAGCCATATGGCCATTTTTGTGCCTGGCACGACGCCAAGTGGGAAAGGGTGGTGTCGAGGCTGAAGGCAGCAGGAAAGCCCGCAGCCCCCAGGTCTGTGGGGCTACGAAAGCGGTTCCCAAAGAGCTTTAGAAGAAGGCCTGGTTTTCACTGCTGGCTCCATGGGCGTGGGACCAATCTCCATCCGTATGGCCATTTTTGTGCCTGGAGCGGCGCCAAGTGGGAAAGGGTGGTGTGGAGGCTGAAGGCAGCAGGAAAGCCCTCAGCCCCCAGGTCTGTGGGGCTACGCAAGCGGTTCCCAAAGAGCTTTAGAACAAGGCCTTGTTTTCCGTGCTGGGTCTTTCGGCGGGGGACACATCTCCAGCCGTATGGCCATTTTTGTACCTGGCGCGACGCCAAGTGGGAAAGGGTGGCGTGGAGGCTGAAGGCAGCAGAAAAGCCCGCAGCCCCCAGGTCTGTGGGGCTACGCAAGCGGTTACCATAGAGTTTTAGAACAAGGCCTAGTTTTCCCTGCTGGCTCCTTGGGCGGGTGACCCATCTCCAACCGTATGTCTATTTTTGTGCCTGGCGCGGCGCCAAGTGGGAAAGGGTGGTGTCGAGGTTGAAGGCAGCAGGAAAGCCCGCAGCCCCCAGGTCTATGGGGCTACGCAAGCGGTTCCCAAAGAGCTTTAGAAGAAGGCATTGTTTTCCCTGCTGGCTCCTTGGGCGGGGGACCCATCTCCAGCCATATGGCCGTTTTTGTGCCTGGCGCGACGCCAAGTGGGAAAGGGTGGTGTGGAGGCTGAAGGCAGCAGGAAAGCCCGCAGCCCCCAGGTCTGTGGGGCTACGCAAGCGGTTCCCAAAGAGCTTTAGAAGAAGGCCTAGTTTTCCCTGCTGGCTCCTTGTGCGGGCGACCCATCTCCAGCCATATGGCCATTTTTGTGCCTGGCACGGCGCCAAGTGGGAAAGGGTGGTGTGGAGGCTGAAGGCAGCAGGAAAGCCCGCAGCCCCCAGGTCTTTGGGGCTACGCAAGCGGTTCCCAAAGAGCTTTAGAACAAGGCATAGTTTTCCCTGCTGGCTCCTTGTGCGGCGACCCATCTCCAGCCATATGGCCATTTTTGTGCCTGGCGCGACGCCAAGTGGGAAAGGGTGGTGTGGAGGCTGAAGGCAGCAGGAAAGCCCGCAGCCCCCAGGTCTGTGGGGCTACGAAGCGGTTCCAAAAGAGCTTTAGAAGAAGGCATTTTTTTCCCTGCTGGCTCCTTGGGCGGGGGACCCATCTCCAGCCATATGGCCATTTTTGTGCTTGGCGCAACGCGAAGTGGGAAAGGGTGGTGTCAAGGCTGAAGGCAGCAGGAAAGCCCGCAGCCCCCAGGTCTGTGGGGCTACGCAAGCGGTTCCCAAAGAGCTTTAGAACAAGGCATAGTTTTCCCTGCTGGCTCCTTTGTGCGGGCGACCCATCTCCAGCCATATGGCCATTATTGTGCCTGGCGCGACGCCAAGTGGGAAAGGGTGGTGTCGAGGCTGAAGGCAGCAGGAAAGCCCGCAGCCCCCAAGTCTGTGGGGCTACGCAAGCGGTTCCCAAAGAGCTTTAGAACAAGGCCTGGTTTTCCCTGCTGGCTCCTTGGGCGTGGGACCAATCTCTATCCGTATGGCCATTTTTGTGCCTGGCGTGGCGCGAAGTGGGAACGGGTGGTGTCGAGGCTGAAGGCAGCAGAAAAGCTCGTAGCCCCAGGTCTGTGAGGCTACGCAAGCGGTTCCCAAAGAGCTTTAGAACAAGGCATATTTTTCCCTGCTGGCTCCTTGGGCGGGGGACCCATCTCCAGCCGTATGGCCATTTTTGTGCCTGGAGCGACACCTAGTGGGAAAGCGTAGTATTGAGGCTGAAGGCAGCAGGAAAGCCTGCAGCCCCCAGGTCTGTGGGTGCTACGCAAGCGGTTGCCAAAGAGCTTTAGAACAAGGCCTAGTTTTCCCTGCTGGGTCTTTGAGCGGGGGACACATCTCCAGCCGTATGGCCATTTTTGTACCTGGCGCGGCGCCAAGTGGGAAAGGGTGGTGTTGAGGCTGAAGGCAGCAGAAAAGCCCGCAGCCCCCAGGTCTGTGGTGCTACGCAAGCGGTTCCCATAGAGCTTTAGAACAAGGCCTAGTTTTCCCTACTGGCTCCTTGGGCGGGTGACCCATCTCCAGCCGTATAGTCATTCTTGTGCCTGGCGCGGCACCAAGTGGGAAAGTGTGGTGTCGAGGCTGAAGGCAGCAGGAAAGCCCGCAGCCCCCAGGTCTGTGGGGCTACGCAAGCGGTTCCCAAAGGGCTTTAGAAGAAGGCATTGCTTTCCCTGCTGGCTCCTTGTGCGGGCGACCCATCTCTAGCCATATGTCTGTTTTTGTGCCTGGCGTGGTACCAAGTGGGAAAGGGTGGTGTCGAGGCTGAAGGCAGCAGGAAAGCCCGCAGCCCCCAGGTGTGTGGGGCTACGCAAGCAGTTCCCAAAGAGCTTTAGAGGAAGGCATTGTTTTCCCTGCTGGCTCCTTGGGCGGGAGACCCACCTCCAGCCGTATGGCCATTTTTGTGCCTGGCGCGACGCCAAGTGGGAAAGGGTGGTGTCGAGGCTGAAGGCAGCAGGAAAGCCCGCAGCCCCCAGGTCTCTGGGGCTACGCAAGCGGTTCCCAAAGAGCTTTAGAAGAAGGCATAGTTTTCCCTGCTGGCTCTTTTGGCAGGGGACCCATCTCCAACCGTATGGCTGTTTTTGTGCCTGGCGTGGCACCAAGTGGGAAAGGGTGGTGTCGAGGCTGAAGGCAGTAGGAAAGCCCGCAGCCCCCAGGTCTGTGGGGCTATGCAAGCGGTTCCCAAAGAGCTTTAGAACAAGGCCTAGTTTACTCTGCTGGCTCCTTGGGCAGGGGACCCATCTCCAGCCGTATAGCCATTTTTGTGCCTGGCGCGGCGCCAAGTGGGAAAGGGTGATGTCGAGGCTGAAGGCAGCAGGAAAGCCCGCAGCCCCCAAGTCTGTGGGGCTACGCAAGCGGTTCCCAAAGAGCTTTAGAACAAGGCCTAGTTTTCCCTGCTGGGTCTTTGGGCGGGGGACACATCTCCAGCCGTATGGCCATTTTTGTACCTGGCGCGGCGCCAAGTGGGAAAGGGTTGTGTGGAGGCTGAAGGCAGCAGGAAAGCCCGCAGCCCCCAGGTCTGTGGGGCTACGCAAGCGGTTCCCATAGAGCTTTAGAACAAGGCCTAGTTTTCCCTGCTGGCTCCTTGGGCGGGTGACCCATCTCCAGCCGTATAGCCATTTTTGTGCCTGGCGCGGCACCAAGTGGGAAAGGGTGGTGTCGAGGCTGAAGGCAGCAGGAAAGCCCGCAGCCCCCAGGTCTGTGGGGCTACGCAAGCATTTCCCACAGAGCTTTAGAACAAGGCATAGTTTTTCCTGCTGGCTCTTTGGGCGGTGGACCTACCTCGACCCGTATGCCCATTTTTGTGCCTGGCGCGGCGCCAATTGGGAAAGGGTGGTTTTGAGGCTGAAGGCAGCAGGAAAGCCTGCAGCCCCCAGGTCTGTGGGGCTACGCAAGAGGTTCCCAAATAGCTTTAGAACAAGGCATTGCTTTTCCTGCTGGCTCCTTGGGCAGGGGACCTATATTAAGCCGTATAGCCATTTTTGTGCCTGGCGCGGCACCAAGTGGGAAACGGTCATGTCAAGGTTGAAGGCATCTGGAAAGCCCTCAGCCCCCAGGTCTGTGGGGCTACGCAAGGGATTCACAAAGAGCTTTAGAACAAGGCATAGTTTTCCTGCTGGCTCCTTGGGTGGGGGACCCATCTCCAGCCGTATGGCCGTTTTTGCTCCTGGCGCGGCGCCAAGTGGGAAAGGGTGGTGTGGAGGCTGAAGGCAGCAGGAAAGCCCGCAGCCCCCAGGTCTGTGGGGCTACGCAAGAGGTTCCCAAAGAGCTTTAGAACAAGGCATATTTTTCCCTGCTGGCTCCTTGGGTGGGGGACCCATCTCCAGCCGTATGGCCATTTTTGTGCCTGGCGCGACGCCAAGTGGGAAAGGGTGGTGTCGAGGCTGAAGGCGGCAGGAAAGCCCGCAGCCCCCAGGTGTATGGGGCCACGCAAGCGTTTCCCAAAGAGCTTTAGAACAAGGCATAGTTTTTCCTGCTGGTTCTTTCGGCGTGGGACGCATCTCCAGCCGTATGGCTGTTTTTGTGCCTGGCGTGGCACCAAGTGGGAAAGGGTGGTGTGGAGGCTGAAGGCAGCAGGAAAGCCCGCAGCCCCCAGGTCTGTGGGGCTACGCAAGCGGTTCCCAAAGAGCTTTAGAAGAAGGCCTAGTTTACCCTGCTGGCTCCTTGTGCGGGAGACCCATCTCCAGCCATATGGCCATTTTTGTGCCTGGCGCGGCGCCAAGTGGGAAAGGGTGGTGTGGAGGCTGAAGGCAGCAGGAAAGCCCGCAGCCCCCAGGTCTGTGGGGCTACGCAAGCTTTTCTCAAAGAGCTTTAGAAGAAGGCATTGTTTTCCCTGCTGGCTCCTTGTGTGGGCGCCCCATCTCCAGCCATATGGCTGTTTTTGTGCCTGGCGCGACGCCAAGTGGGAAAGGGTGGTTTTGAGGCTGAAGGCAGCAGGAAAGCCCGCAGCCCCCAGGTGTGTGGGGCTACGCAAGCGGTTCCCAAAGAGCTTTAGAACAAGGCCTAGTTTTCCCTGCTGGCTCCTTGGGAGGGTGACCCATCTCCAGCCGTATAGCCATTTTTGTGCCTAACGCGGCACCAAGTGGGAAAGGGTGGTGTCGAGGCTGAAGGCAGCAGGAAAGCCCGCAGCCCCCAGGTCTGTGGGGCTACGAAAGCGGTTCCAACAGAGCTTTAGAACAAGGCATAGTTTTTCCTGCTGGCTCTTTGGGCGGTGGACCTACCTCGACCCGTATGCCCATTTTTGTGCCTGGCGCGGCGCCAATTGGGAAACGGTCATGTCAAGGTTGAAGGCAGCTGGAAAGACCTCAGCCCCCAGGTCTGTGGGGCTACGCAAGGGATTCACAAAGAACTTTAGAACAAGGCATAGTTTTCCTGCTGGCTCCTTGGGTGGGGGACCCATCTCCAGCCGTATGGCCATTTTTGCTCCTGGCGCGGCGCCAAGTGGGAAAGGGTGGTGTCGAGGCTGAAGGCAGCAGGAAAGGCCGTAGCCCGCAGGTCTGTGGGGCTATGCAAGAGGTTCCCAAAGAGCTTTAGAACAAGGCATATTTTTCCCTGCTGGCTGCTTGGGTGGGGGACCCATCTCCAGCCGTATGGCCATTTTTGTGCCTGGTGCGGCGCCAAGTGGGAAAGGGTGGTGTCGAGGCTGAAGGCAGCAGGAAAGCCTGCAGCCCCCAGGTCTGTGGGGCTACGCAAGCGGTTCCCAAAGAGCTTTAGAACAAAGCCTGGTTTTCCCTGCTGGGTCTTTGGGCGGGGGAACAATCTCCATCCGTATGGCCATTTTTGTGCCTGGCGCGGCGCCAAGTGGGAAAGGGTGGTGTGGAGGCTGAAGGCAGCAGGAAAGCCTGCAGCCCCCAGGTCTGTGGGGCTACGCAAGCGTTTCCCACAGAGCTTTAGAACAAGGCATTGTTTTTCCTGCTGGCTCCTTGGGCAGGGGACCTATCTTCAGCCGTATAGCCATTTTTGTGCCTGGCACGGCACCAAGTGGGAAACGGTCATGTCAAGGTTGAAGGCAGCTGGAAAGCCCTCAGCCCCCAGGTCTGTGGGGCTACGCAAGGGATTCAAAAATAGCTTTAGAACAAGGCCAAGTTTTTCCTGCTGGGTCTTTGGGCGGGGGACACATCTCCAGCCGTATGGCGGTTTTTGTGTCTGGCGTGGCACCAAGTGGGAAAGGGTGGTGTCGAGGCTGAAGGCAGCAGGAAAGCCCGCAGCCCCCAGGTCTGTGTGGCTACGCAAGAGGTTCCCAAAGAGCTTTAGAAGAAGGCATTGTTTTCCCTGCTGGCTCCTTGGGCGGGCGACCGATCTCCAGCCATATGGCCGTTTTTGTGCCTGGCGCGGCGCCAAGTGGGAAAGGGTGGTGTGGAGGCTGAAGGCAGCAGGAAAGCCCGCAGCCCCCAGGTCTGTGGGGCTACGCAAGCGGTTCCCTAAGAGCTTTAGAATAAGGCCTAGTTTGCCCTGCTGGTTCCTTGGGCGGGGGACCCATCTTCAGCCGTATGGCCATTTTTGTGCCTGGAGCGACACCTAGTGGGAAAGCGTAGTATTGAGGCTGAAGGCAGCAGGAAAGCCTGCAGCCCCCAGGTCTGTGGGGCTACTCAAGCGGTTCCCAAAGAGCTTTAGAACAAGGCCTAGTTTTCCCTGCTGGGTCTTTGGGCAGGGGACACATCTCCAGCCGTATGGCCATTTTTGTGCCTGGAGCGACGCCAAGTGGGAAAGGGTGGTGTCGAGGCTGAAGGCAGCAGGAAAGCCTGCAGCCCCCAGGTCTATGGGTGGTACGCAAGCGGTTCCCAAAGACCTTTAGAACACGGCCTAGTTTTCCCTGCTGGGTCTTTGGACGGGGGACACATCTCCAGCCGTTTGGCCATTTTTGTACCTGGCGCGGTGCCAAGTGGGAAAGGGTGGTGTGGAGGCTGAAGGCAGCAGGAAAGCCCGCAGCCCCCAGGTCTGTGGGGCTACGCAAGCAGTTCCCATAGAGCTTTAGAACAAGGCCTAGTTTTCCCTGCTGGGTCTTTGGGCGGGGGAACAATCTCCATCCGTATGCCCATTTCTGTGCCTGGCGCGGCGCCAATTGGGAAAGGGTGGTTTTGACGCTGAAGGCAGCAGGAAAGCCTGCAGCCCCCAGGTCTGTGGGGCTACGCAAGAGGTTCCCAAAGAGCTTTAGAACAAGGCATTGTTTTTCCTGCTGGCTCCTTGGGCAGGGGACATATCTTCAGCCGTATAGCCATTTTTGTGCCTGGCGCGGCACCAAGTGGGAAACGGTCATGTCAAGGTTGAAGGCAGCAGGAAAGTCCTCAGCCCCCAGGTCTGTGGGGCTACGCAAGGGATTCACAAAGAGCTTTAGAACAAGGCACAGTTTTCCTGCTGGCTCCTTGGGTGCGGGAACCATCTCCAGCCGTATGGCCATTTTTGTGCCTGGTGCGGCGCCAAGTGGGAAAGGGTGGTGTCGAGGCTGAAGGCAGCAGGAAAGCCCGCAGCCCCCAGGTGTGTGGGGCTACGCAAGCGTTTCCAAAGAGCTTTAGAACAAGGCATAGTTTTCCCTGCTGGCTCTTTGGGCGGGGGACCCATCTCCAGCCGTATGGCCATTTTTGTGCCTGGAGCGACACCTAGTGGGAAAGCGTAGTATTGAGGCTGAAGGCAGCAGGAAAGCCTGCAGCCCCCAGGTCTGTGGGTGCTACGCAAGCGGTTCCCAAAGAGCTTTAGAACAAGGCCTAGTTTTCGCTGCTGGGTCTTTGGGCAGAGGACACATCTCCAGCCGTATGGCCATTTTTGTACCTCGCGTGGCGCCAAGTGGGAAAGGTTGGTGTCAAGGCTGAAGGCAGCAGGAAGGCCCGCCGCCCCCAGGTCTTTGGGGCTACGCAAGCGGTTCCCAAAGAGCTTTAGAACAAGGCATAGTTTTCCCTGCTGGCTCCTTGGGCGCGTGACCTATCTTCAGCCGTATAGCCATTTTTCTACCTGGCGCGGCACCAAGTGGGAAAGGGTCATGTCAAGGCTGAATGCAGCAGGAAACTCCGCAGCCCCCAGGTCTGTGGGGCTACGCAAGTGATTCCCAAAGAGCTTTTAAACAAGGCATAGATTTCCCTGCTGACTCCTTGGGCGGGGGACCCATCTCCAGCCGTATGGCTTTTTTTGTGCCTGGCGCGGCGCCAAGTGGGAAAGGGTGGTGTCGAGGCTGAAGGCAGCAGGAAAGCCCGCAGCCCCCACGTCTGTGGGGCTACGCAAGAGGTTCCCAAAGAGCTTTAGAAAAAGGCATTGTTTTCCCTGCTGGTGCCTTTTGCGGGCGACCCATCTCCAGCCATATGGCCGTTTTTGTGCCTGGCGCGACGCCAAGTGGGAAAGGGTGGTGTCGAGGCTGAAGGCAGCAGGAAAGCCCGCAGCCCCCAGGTCTGTGGGTGCTACGCAAGCGGTTCACAAAGAGCTTTAGAACACGGCCTAGTTTTCCCTGCTGGGTCTTTGGGCGGGGGACCAATCTCCATCCGTATGGCCATTTTTTTGCCTTGCGTGGCGCCAAGTGGGAAAGGGTGGTGTGGAGGCTAAAGGCAGCAGGAAAGCCTGCAGCCCCCAGGTCTGTGGGGCTACGCAAGCGTTTCCCAAAGAGCTTTAGAACAAGGCATAGTTTTCTCTGTTGGCTCTTTGAGCGGTAGACCTACCTCGACCCGTATGCTCATTTCTGTGCCTCGCGCGGCGCCAAGTGGGAAAGGGTGGTGTCGAGGCTGAAGGCAGCAGGAAGGCCCGCATCCCCCAGGTCTGTGGGGCTACGCAAGAGGTTCCCAAATAGCTTTAGAACAAGGCCTAGTTTTTCCTGCTGGCTCCTTGGGCGGGGGACCTATCTTCAGCTGTATAGCCATTTTTGTGCCTGGCGTGGCACCAAGTGGGAAAGGGTCATGTCAAGGCTGAAGGCAGCAGGAAAGCCCGCAGCCCCCAGGTCTGTGGGGCTACGCAAGTGATTCCCAAAGAGCTTTAGAACAAGGCATAGTTTTCCCTGCTGGCTCCTTGGGAGGGGGACCCATCTCCAGCCGTATGTCCATTTTTCTCCTGGCGCGGCGCCAAGTGGGAAAGTGTGGTGTGGAGGCTGAAGGCAGCAGGAAAGCCCGCAGCCCCCAGGTCTGTGGGGCTACACAAGCGTTTCCCAAAGAGCTTTAGAACAAGGCATAGTTTTCCCTGCTGGCTCCTTGGGTGGGGGACCCATCTCCAGCCGTATGGCTGTTTGTGTGCCTGGCGTGGCACCAAGTGGGAAAGGGTGGTGTCGAGGCTGAAGGCAGCAGGAAAGCCCGCAGCCCCCAGGTCTGTGGGGCTACGCAAGCGGTTCCCAAAGAGCTTTAGAACAAGGCCTAGTTTTCCCTGCTGGTTCCTTGTGCGGGGGACCCATCTCCAGCCATATGGCCATTTTTGTGCCTGGCGCGACGCCAAGTGGGAAAGGGTGGTGTCGAGGCTGAAGGCAGCAGGAAAGTCCGCAGCCCCCAGATCTGTGGGGCTACGCAAGCGTTTCCCAAAGAGCTTTAGAACAAGGCCTAGTTTTCCCTGCTGGCTCTTTGGGCGGGGGACCCATCTCCAGCCGTATAGCCATTTTTGTGCCTGGCGCGACGCCAAGTGGGAAAGGGTTGTGTCGAGGCTGAAGGCAGCAGGAAAGCCTGCAGCCCCCAGGTCTGCGTGGCTACGCAAGCGTTTCCCAAAAAGCTTTAGAACAAGGCCTGGTTTTCCCTGCTGGTTCCTTGGGCGTGGGACCAATCTCCATCCGTATGGCCATTTTTTTGCCTGGTGCGGCGCCAAGTGGGAAAGGGTGGTGTCGAGGCTGAAGGCAGCAGGAAAGCTCGCAGCCCCAGGTCTGTGGTGCTACGCAAGCGGTACCCTAAGAGCTTTTGAACAAGGCATAGTTTTCCCTGCTGGTTCCTTGGGCGGAGGACCCATCTCCAGCCTTATGGCCATTTTTGTGCCTGGAGCGACACCTAGTGGGAAAGCGTAGTATTGAGGCTGAAGGCAGCAGGAAAGCCTGCAGCCCCCAGGTCTGTGGGGCTACGCAAGTGATTCCCAAAGAGCTTTAGAACAAGGCCTAGTTTTCCCTGCTGGCTCCTTGGGCGGGGGACCCATCTCCAGCCGTATGTCCATTTTTGCTCCTGGCCCGGCGCCAAGTGGGAAAGGGTGGTGTCGAGGCTGAAGGCAGCAGGAAAGCCCGCAGCCCCCAGGTCTGTGGGGCTACGCAAGCGTTTCCCAAAGAGCTTTAGAACAAGGCCTAGTTTTCCCTGCTGGCTCCTTGGGTGGGGGACCCATCTCCAGCCGTATGGCCATTTTTGTGCCTGGTGCGGCGCCAAGTGGGAAAGGGTGTTTTTGAGGCTGAAGGCAGCAGGAAAGACCGCAGCCCCCAGGTGTGTGGGGCTACGCAAGCGGTTCCCAAAGAACTTTAGAACAAGGCCTAGTTTTCCCTGCTGGCTCTTTCGGCGTGGGACGCATCTCCAGCCGTATGGCTGTTTGTGTGCCTGGCGTGGCACCAAGTGGGAAAGGGTGGTGTCGAGGCTGAAGGCAGCAGGAAAGCCCGCAGCCCCCAGGTCTGTGGGGCTACGCAAGCGGTTCCCAAAGAGCTTTAGAACAAGGCATTGTTTTCCCTGCTGGTTCCTTGTGCGGGGGACCCATCTCCAGCCATATGGCCATTTTTGTGCCTGGCACGACGCCAAGTGGGAAAGGGTGGTGTGGTGGCTGAGGGCAGCAGGAAAGTCCGCAGCCCCCAGATCTGTGGGGCTACGCAAGCGGTTCCCAAAGAGCTTTAGAAGAAGGCCTAGTTTTCCCTGCTGGCTCTTTGGGCGGGGGACCCATCTCCAGCCGTATAGCCATTTTTGTGCCTGGCGCGACGCCAAGTGGGAAAGGGTTGTGTCGAGGCTGAAGGCAGCAGGAAAGCCTGCAGCCCCCAGGTCTGCGTGGCTATGCAAGCGGTTCCCAAAAAGCTTTAGAACAAGGCCTGGTTTTCCCTGCTGGTTCCTTGGGCGTGGGACCAATCTCCATCCGTATGGCCATTTTTTTGCCTGGTGCGGCGCCAAGTGGGAAAGGGTGGTGTCGAGGCTGAAGGCAGCAGGAAAGCTCGCAGCCCCAGGTCTGTGGTGCTACGCAAGCGGTACCCTAAGAGCTTTTGAACAAGGCATAGTTTTCCCTGCTGGTTCCTTGGGCGGAGGACCCATCTCCAGCCTTATGGCCATTTTTGTGCCTGGAGCGACACCTAGTGGGAAAGCGTAGTATTGAGGCTGAAGGCAGCAGGAAAGCCTGCAGCCCCCAGGTCTGTGGGGCTACGCAAGCGGTTCCCAAAGAGCTTTAGAACAAGGCATAGTTTTCCCTGCTGCCTCTTTGGGCGGGGGACCCATCTCCAGCCGTATGGCTGTTTTTGTGCCTGGCGTGGCACCAAGTGGGAAAGGGTGTTTTTGAGGCTGAAGGCAGCAGGAAAGGCTGCAGCCCGCAGGTCTGTGGGGCTACGCAAGCGGTTCCCACAGAGCTTTAGAAGAAGGCATTGTTTTGCCTGCTGGCTCCTTGTGCGGGGGACCCATCTCCAGCCGTATGGCCATTTCTGTGCCTGGCGCGGCGCCAAGTGGGAAAGGGTGATGTCGAGGCTTAAGGCAGCAGAAAGGCCCGCAGCCCCCAGGTGTGTGGGGCTACGCAAGCGGTTCCCAAAGAACTTTAGAACAAGGCCTAAAATTCCCTGCTGGTTCTTTTGGCGTGGGACGCATCTCCAGCCATATGGCTTTTTTTGTGCCTGGCGTGGCACCAAGTGGGAAAGGGTGGTGTGGAGGCTAAAGGCAGCAGGAAAGCCCGCAGCCCCCAGGTCTGTGGGGCTATGCAAGCGGTTCCCAAAGAGCTTTAGAACAAGGCCTAGTTTTTCCTGCTGGCTCCTTGGGCGGGGGACCTATCTTCAGCTGTATAGCCATTTTTGTGCCTGTCGTGGCACCAAGTGGGAAAGGGTCATGTCAAGGCTGAAGGCAGCAGGAAAGCCCGCAGCCCCCAGGTCTGTGGGGCTACGCAAGCGGTTCCCAAAGAGCTTTAGAACAAGGCCTAGTTTTCCCTGCTGGCTCCTTGGGCGGGGGACCCATCTCCAGCCGTATGTCCATTTTTGCTCCTGGCGCGGCGCCAAGTGGGAAAGGGTGGTGTCGAGGCTGAAGGCAGCAGAAAGGCCCGCAGCCCCCAGGTGTGTGGGGCTACGCAAGCGGTTCCCAAAGAACTTTAAAACAAGGCCTAATTTTCCCTGCTGGTTCTTTTGGCGTGGGACGCATCTCCAGCCGTATGGCTTTTTTTGTGCCTGGCATGGCACCAAGTGGGAAAGGGTGGTGTGGAGGCTGAAGGCAGCAGGAAAGCACGCAGCCCCCAGGTCTGTGGGGCTACGCAAGCGGTTCCCAAAGAGCTTTAGAACAAGGCATAGTTTTCCCTGCTGGCTCCTTGTGCGGGGGGCCCATCTAAAGCCTTATGGCCGTTTTTGTGCCTGGCGCGACGCCAAGTGGGAAAGGGTGGTGTCGAGGCTGAAGGGAGCAGGAAAGCCCGCAGCCCCCAGGTCTGTGGGGCTACGCAAGCGGTTCCCAAAGAGCTTTAGAAGAAGGCATTGTTTTCCCTGCTGGCTCCTTTTGCGGGCGACCCATCTCCAGCCATATGGCCATTTTTGTGCCTGGCGCGACGCCAAGTGGGAAAGGGTGGTGTCGAGGCTGAAGGCAGCAGGAAAGCCCGCAGCCCCCAGGTCTGTGGGTGCTACGCAAGCGGTTCCCAAAGAGCTTTAGAACACGGCCTAGTTTTCCCTGCTGGGTCTTTGGGCGGGGGACCAATCTCCAGCCTTATGGCCATTTTTTTGCCTGGCGTGGCGCCAAGTGGGAAAGGGTGGTGTGGAGGCTGAAGGCAGCAGGAAAGCCCGCAGCCCCCAGGTCTGTGGGTCTACGCAAGCGTTTCCCAAAGAGTTTTAGAACAAGGCATAGTTTTCTCTGCTGGCTCTTTGAGCGGTAGACCTACCTCGACCCGTATGCCCATTTCTGAGCCTGGCGCGACGCCAAGTGGGAAAGGGTGGTGTCGAGGCTGAAGGCAGCAGGAAGGCCCGCATCCCCCAGGTCTGTGGGGCTACGCAAGAGGTTCCCAAATAGCTTTAGAACAAGGCCTAGTTTTTCCTTCTAGCTCCTTGGGCGGGGGACCCATCTCCAGCCGTATGGCCATTTTTATTCCTGGCGCGGCGCCAAGTGGGAAAGTGTGTTGTCGAGGCTGAAGTCAGCAGGAAAGCCCGCAGCCCCCAGGTCTGTGGGGCTACGCAAGCATTTCCCAAAGAGCTTTAGAACGAGGCCTAGTTTTCCCTGCTAGCTCCTTGGGCGGGGGACCTATCTTCAGCTGTATAGCCATTTTTGTGCCTGGCGTGGCACCAAGTGGGAAAGGGTCATGTCAAGGCTGAAGGCAGCAGGAAAGCCCGCAGCCCCCAGGTCTGTGGGGCTACGCAAGGGATTCACAAAGAGCTTTAGAACAAGGCACAGTTTTCCTGCTGGCTCCTTGGGTGCGGGAACCATCTCCAGCCGTATGGCCATTTTTGTGCCTGGTGCGGCGCCAAGTGGGAAAGGGTGGTGTCGAGGCTGAAGGCAGCAGGAAAGCCCGCAGCCCCCAGGTCTGTGGGGCTACGCAAGCGGTTCCAAAGAGCTTTAGAACAAGGCATAGTTTTCCCTGCTGGCTCTTTGGGCGGGGGACCCATCTCCAGCCGTATGGCCATTTTTGTGCCTGGAGCGACACCTAGTGGGAAAGCGTAGTATTGAGGCTGAAGGCAGCAGGAAAGCCTGCAGCCCCCAGGTCTGTGGGTGCTACGCAAGCGGTTCCCAAAGAGCTTTAGAACAAGGCCTAGTTTTCGCTGCTGGGTCTTTGGGCAGAGGACACATCTCCAGCCGTATGGCCATTTTTGTACCTCGCGTGGCGCCAAGTGGGAAAGGTTGGTGTCAAGGCTGAAGGCAGCAGGAAGGCCCGCCGCCCCCAGGTATTTGGGGCTACGCAAGCGGTTCCCAAAGAGCTTTAGAACAAGGCATAGTTTTCCCTGCTGGCTCCTTGGGCGCGTGACCTATCTTCAGCCGTATAGCCATTTTTCTACCTGGCGCGGCACCAAGTGGGAAAGGGTCATGTCAAGGCTGAATGCAGCAGGAAACTCCGCAGCCCCCAGGTCTGTGGGGCTACGCAAGTGATTCCCAAAGAGCTTTTAAACAAGGCATAGATTTCCCTGCTGACTCCTTGGGCGGGGGACCCATCTCCAGCCGTATGGCTTTTTTTGTGCCTGGCGCGGCGCCAAGTGGGAAAGGGTGGTGTCGAGGCTGAAGGCAGCAGGAAAGCCCGCAGCCCCCACGTCTGTGGGGCTACGCAAGAGGTTCCCAAAGAGCTTTAGAAAAAGGCATTGTTTTCCCTGCTGGTGCCTTTTGCGGGCGACCCATCTCCAGCCATATGGCCGTTTTTGTGCCTGGCGCGACGCCAAGTGGGAAAGGGTGGTGTCGAGGCTGAAGGCAGCAGGAAAGCCCGCAGCCCCCAGGTCTGTGGGTGCTACGCAAGCGGTTCACAAAGAGCTTTAGAACACGGCCTAGTTTTCCCTGCTGGGTCTTTGGGCGGGGGACCAATCTCCATCCGTATGGCCATTTTTTTGCCTGGCGTGGCGCCAAGTGGGAAAGGGTGGTGTGGAGGCTGAAGGCAGCAGGAAAGCCCGCAGCCCCCAGGTCTGTGGGGCTACGCAAGCGTTTCCCAAAGAGCTTTAGAACAAGGCATAGTTTTCTCTGTTGGCTCTTTGAGCGGTAGACCTACCTCGACCCGTATGCCCATTTCTGTGCCTCGCGCGGCGCCAAGTGGGAAAGGGTGGTGTCGAGGCTGAAGGCAGCAGGAAGGCCCGCATCCCCCAGGTCTGTGGGGCTACGCAAGAGGTTCCCAAATAGCTTTAGAACAAGGCCTAGTTTTTCCTGCTGGCTCCTTGGGCGGGGGACCTATCTTCAGCTGTATAGCCATTTTTGTGCCTGGCGTGGCACCAAGTGGGAAAGGGTCATGTCAAGGCTGAAAGCAGCAGGAAAGCCCGCAGCCCCCAGGTCTGTGGGGCTACGCAAGTGATTCCCAAAGAGCTTTAGAACAAGGCATAGTTTTCCCTGCTGGCTCCTTGGGAGGGGGACCCATCTCCAGCCGTATGTCCATTTTTCTCCTGGCGCGGCGCCAAGTGGGAAAGTGTGGTGTGGAGGCTGAAGGCAGCAGGAAAGCCCGCAGCCCCCAGGTCTGTAGGGCTACACAAGCGTTTCCCAAAGAGCTTTAGAACAAGGCATAGTTTTCCCTGCTGGCTCCTTGGGTGGGGGACCCATCTCCAGCCGTATGGCTGTTTGTGTGCCTGGCGTGGCACCAAGTGGGAAAGGGTGGTGTCGAGGCTGAAGGCAGCAGGAAAGCCCGCAGCCCCCAGGTCTGTGGGGCTACGCAAGCGGTTCCCAAAGAGCTTTAGAACAAGGCCTAGTTTTCCCTGCTGGTTCCTTGTGCGGGGGACCCATCTCCAGCCATATGGCCATTTTTGTGCCTGGCGCGACGCCAAGTGGGAAAGGGTGGTGTCGAGGCTGAAGGCAGCAGGAAAGTCCGCAGCCCCCAGATCTGTGGGGCTACGCAAGCGTTTCCCAAAGAGCTTTAGAACAAGGCCTAGTTTTCCCTGCTGGCTCTTTGGGCGGGGGACCCATCTCCAGCCGTATAGCCATTTTTGTGCCTGGCGCGACGCCAAGTGGGAAAGGGTTGTGTCGAGGCTGAAGGCAGCAGGAAAGCCTGCAGCCCCCAGGTCTGCGTGGCTACGCAAGCGTTTCCCAAAAAGCTTTAGAACAAGGCCTGGTTTTCCCTGCTGGTTCCTTGGGCGTGGGACCAATCTCCATCCGTATGGCCATTTTTTTGCCTGGTGCGGCGCCAAGTGGGAAAGGGTGGTGTCGAGGCTGAAGGCAGCAGGAAAGCTCGCAGCCCCAGGTCTGTGGTGCTACGCAAGCGGTACCCTAAGAGCTTTTGAACAAGGCATAGTTTTCTCTGCTGGTTCCTTGGGCGGAGGACCCATCTCCAGCCTTATGGCCATTTTTGTGCCTGGAGCGACACCTAGTGGGAAAGCGTAGTATTGAGGCTGAAGGCAGCAGGAAAGCCTGCAGCCCCCAGGTCTGTGGGGCTACGCAAGTGATTCCCAAAGAGCTTTAGAACAAGGCCTAGTTTTCCCTGCTGGCTCCTTGGGCGGGGGACCCATCTCCAGCCGTATGTCCATTTTTGCTCCTGGCCCGGCGCCAAGTGGGAAAGGGTGGTGTCGAGGCTGAAGGCAGCAGGAAAGCCCGCAGCCCCCAGGTCTGTGGGGCTACGCAAGCGTTTCCCAAAGAGCTTTAGAACAAGGCCTAGTTTTCCCTGCTGGCTCCTTGGGTGGGGGACCCATCTCCAGCCGTATGGCCATTTTTGTGCCTGGTGCGGCGCCAAGTGGGAAAGGGTGTTTTTGAGGCTGAAGGCAGCAGGAAAGCCCGCAGCCCCCAGGTGTGTGGGGCTACGCAAGCGGTTCCCAAAGAACTTTAGAACAAGGCCTAGTTTTCCCTGCTGGCTCTTTCGGCGTGGGACGCATCTCCAGCCGTATGGCTGTTTGTGTGCCTGGCGTGGCACCAAGTGGGAAAGGGTGGTGTCGAGGCTGAAGGCAGCAGGAAAGCCCGCAGCCCCCAGGTCTGCGTGGCTACGCAAGCGTTTCCCAAAAAGCTTTAGAACAAGGCCTGGTTTTCCCTGCTGGTTCCTTGGGCGTGGGACCAATCTCCATCCGTATGGCCATTTTTTTGCCTGGTGCGGCGCCAAGTGGGAAAGGGTGGTGTCGAGGCTGAAGGCAGCAGGAAAGCTCGCAGCCCCAGGTCTGTGGTGCTACGCAAGCGGTACCCTAAGAGCTTTTGAACAAGGCATAGTTTTCCCTGCTGGTTCCTTGGGCGGAGGACCCATCTCCAGCCTTATGGCCATTTTTGTGCCTGGAGCGACACCTAGTGGGAAAGCGTAGTATTGAGGCTGAAGGCAGCAGGAAAGCCTGCAGCCCCCAGGTCTGTGGGGCTACGCAAGCGGTTCCCAAAGAGCTTTAGAACAAGGCATAGTTTTCCCTGCTGCCTCTTTGGGCGGGGGACCCATCTCCAGCCGTATGGCTGTTTTTGTGCCTGGCGTGGCACCAAGTGGGAAAGGGTGTTTTTGAGGCTGAAGGCAGCAGGAAAGGCTGCAGCCCGCAGGTCTGTGGGGCTACGCAAGCGGTTCCCACAGAGCTTTAGAAGAAGGCATTGTTTTCCCTGCTGGCTCCTTGTGCGGGGGACCCATCTCCAGCCGTATGGCCATTTCTGTGCCTGGCGCGGCGCCAAGTGGGAAAGGGTGATGTCGAGGCTTAAGGCAGCAGAAAGGCCCGCAGCCCCCAGGTGTGTGGGGCTACGCAAGCGGTTCCCAAAGAACTTTAGAACAAGGCCTAAAATTCCCTGCTGGTTCTTTTGGCGTGGGACGCATCTCCAGCCATATGGCTTTTTTTGTGCCTGGCATGGCACCAAGTGGGAAAGGGTGGTGTGGAGGCTAAAGGCAGCAGGAAAGCCCGCAGCCCCCAGGTCTGTGGGGCTATGCAAGCGGTTCCCAAAGAGCTTTAGAACAAGGCCTAGTTTTTCCTGCTGGCTCCTTGGGCGGGGGACCTATCTTCAGCTGTATAGCCATTTTTGTGCCTGTCGTGGCACCAAGTGGGAAAGGGTCATGTCAAGGCTGAAGGCAGCAGGAAAGCCCGCAGCCCCCAGGTCTGTGGGGCTACGCAAGCGGTTCCCAAAGAGCTTTAGAACAAGGCCTAGTTTTCCCTGCTGGCTCCTTGGGCGGGGGACCCATCTCCAGCCGTATGTCCATTTTTGCTCCTGGCGCGGCGCCAAGTGGGAAAGGGTGGTGTCGAGGCTGAAGGCAGCAGAAAGGCCCGCAGCCCCCAGGTGTGTGGGGCTACGCAAGCGGTTCCCAAAGAACTTTAAAACAAGGCCTAATTTTCCCTGCTGGTTCTTTTCGCGTGGGACGCATCTCCAGCCGTATGGCTTTTTTTGTGCCTGGCATGGCACCAAGTGGGAAAGGGTGGTGTGGAGGCTGAAGGCAGCAGGAAAGCCCGCAGCCCCCAGGTCTGTGGGGCTACGCAAGCGGTTCCCAAAGAGCTTTAGAACAAGGCATAGTTTTCCCTGCTGGCTCCTTGTGCGGGGGGCCCATCTAAAGCCATATGGCCGTTTTTGTGCCTGGCGCGACGCCAAGTGGGAAAGGGTGGTGTCGAGGCTGAAGGCAGCAGGAAAGCCCGCAGCCCCCAGGTCTGTGGGGCTACGCAAGCGGTTCCCAAAGAGCTTTAGAAGAAGGCATTGTTTTCCCTGCTGGCTCCTTTTGCGGGCGACCCATCTCCAGCCATATGGCCATTTTTGTGCCTGGCGCGACGCCAAGTGGGAAAGGGTGGTGTCGAGGCTGAAGGCAGCAGGAAAGCCCGCAGCCCCCAGGTCTGTGGGTGCTACGCAAGCGGTTCCCAAAGAGCTTTAGAACACGGCCTAGTTTTCCCTGCTGGGTCTTTGGGCGGGGGACCAATCTCCAGCCTTATGGCCATTTTTTTGCCTGGCGTGGCGCCAAGTGGGAAAGGGTGGTGTGGAGGCTGAAGGCAGCAGGAAAGCCCGCAGCCCCCAGGTCTGTGGGTCTACGCAAGCGTTTCCCAAAGAGTTTTAGAACAAGGCATAGTTTTCTCTGCTGGCTCTTTGAGCGGTAGACCTACCTCGACCCGTATGCCCATTTCTGAGCCTGGCGCGACGCCAAGTGGGAAAGGGTGGTGTCGAGGCTGAAGGCAGCAGGAAGGCCCGCATCCCCCAGGTCTGTGGGGCTACGCAAGAGGTTCCCAAATAGCTTTAGAACAAGGCCTAGTTTTTCCTGCTAGCTCCTTGGGCGGGGGACCCATCTCCAGCCGTATGGCCATTTTTATTCCTGGCGCGGCGCCAAGTGGGAAAGTGTGTTGTCGAGGCTGAAGTCAGCAGGAAAGCCCGCAGCCCCCAGGTCTGTGGGGCTACGCAAGCATTTCCCAAAGAGCTTTAGAACGAGGCCTAGTTTTCCCTGCTAGCTCCTTGGGCGGGGGACCTATCTTCAGCTGTATAGCCATTTTTGTGCCTGGCGTGGCACCAAGTGGGAAAGGGTCATGTCAAGGCTGAAGGCAGCAGGAAAGCCCGCAGCCCCCAGGTCTGTGGGGCTACGCAAGTGATTCCCAAAGAGCTTTAGAACAAGGCATAGTTTTCCCTGCTGGCTCCTTGGGAGGGGGACCCATCTCCAGCCGTATGTCCATTTTTCTCCTGGCGCGGCGCCAAGTGGGAAAGTGTGGTGTGGAGGCTGAAGGCAGCAGGAAAGCCCGCAGCCCCCAGGTCTGTGGGGCTACACAAGCGTTTCCCAAAGAGCTTTAGAACAAGGCATAGTTTTCCCTGCTGGCTCCTTGGGTGGGGGACCCATCTCCAGCCGTATGGCTGTTTGTGTGCCTGGCGTGGCACCAAGTGGGAAAGGGTGGTGTCGAGGCTAAAGGCAGCAGGAAAGCCCGCAGCCCCCAGGTCTGTCGGGCTACGCAAGCGGTTCCCAAAGAGCTTTAGAACAAGGCCTAGTTTTCCCTGCTGGTTCCTTGTGCGGGGGACCCATCTCCAGCCATATGGCCATTTTTGTGCCTGGCGCGACGCCAAGTGGGAAAGGGTGGTGTCGAGGCTGAAGGCAGCAGGAAAGTCCGCAGCCCCCAGATCTGTGGGGCTACGCAAGCGTTTCCCAAAGAGCTTTAGAACAAGGCCTAGTTTTCCCTGCTGGCTCTTTGGGCGGGGGACCCATCTCCAGCCGTATAGCCATTTTTGTGCCTGGCGCGACGCCAAGTGGGAAAGGGTTGTGTCGAGGCTGAAGGCAGCAGGAAAGCCTGCAGCCCCCAGGTCTGCGTGGCTACGCAAGCGTTTCCCAAAAAGCTTTAGAACAAGGCCTGGTTTTCCCTGCTGGTTCCTTGGGCGTGGGACCAATCTCCATCCGTATGGCCATTTTTTTGCCTGGTGCGGCGCCAAGTGGGAAAGGGTGGTGTCGAGGCTGAAGGCAGCAGGAAAGCTCGCAGCCCCAGGTCTGTGGTGCTACGCAAGCGGTACCCTAAGAGCTTTTGAACAAGGCATAGTTTTCCCTGCTGGTTCCTTGGGCGGAGGACCCATCTCCAGCCTTATGGCCATTTTTGTGCCTGGAGCGACACCTAGTGGGAAAGCGTAGTATTGAGGCTGAAGGCAGCAGGAAAGCCTGCAGCCCCCAGGTCTGTGGGGCTACGCAAGTGATTCCCAAAGAGCTTTAGAACAAGGCCTAGTTTTCCCTGCTGGCTCCTTGGGCGGGGGACCCATCTCCAGCCGTATGTCCATTTTTGCTCCTGGCGCGGCGCCAAGTGGGAAAGGGTGGTGTCGAGGCTGAAGGCAGCAGGAAAGCCCGCAGCCCCCAGGTCTGTGGGGCTACGCAAGCGTTTCCCAAAGAGCTTTAGAACAAGGCCTAGTTTTCCCTGCTGGCTCCTTGGGTGGGGGACCCATCTCCAGCCGTATGGCCATTTTTGTGCCTGGTGCGGCGCCAAGTGGGAAAGGGTGTTTTTGAGGCTGAAGGCAGCAGGAAAGACCGCAGCCCCCAGGTGTGTGGGGCTACGCAAGCGGTTCCCAAAGAACTTTAGAACAAGGCCTAGTTTTCCCTGCTGGCTCTTTCGGCGTGGGACGCATCTCCAGCCGTATGGCTGTTTGTGTGCCTGGCGTGGCACCAAGTGGGAAAGGGTGGTGTCGAGGCTGAAGGCAGCAGGAAAGCCCGCAGCCCCCAGGTCTGTGGGGCTACGCAAGCGGTTCCCAAAGAGCTTTAGAACAAGGCATAGTTTTCCCTGCTGGTTCCTTGGGCGGAGGACCCATCTCCAGCCTTATGGCCATTTTTGTGCCTGGAGCGACACCTAGTGGGAAAGCGTAGTATTGAGGCTGAAGGCAGCAGGAAAGCCTGCAGCCCCCAGGTCTGTGGGGCTACGCAAGCGGTTCCCAAAGAGCTTTAGAACAAGGCATAGTTTTCCCTGCTGCCTCTTTGGGCGGGGGACCCATCTCCAGCCGTATGGCTGTTTTTGTGCCTGGCGTGGCACCAAGTGGGAAAGGGTGTTTTTGAGGCTGAAGGCAGCAGGAAAGGCTGCAGCCCGCAGGTCTGTGGGGCTACGCAAGCGGTTCCCACAGAGCTTTAGAAGAAGGCATTGTTTTCCCTGCTGGCTCCTTGTGCGGGGGACCCATCTCCAGCCGTATGGCCATTTCTGTGCCTGGCGCGGCGCCAAGTGGGAAAGGGTGGTGTCGAGGCTTAAGGCAGCAGAAAGGCCCGCAGCCCCCAGGTGTGTGGGGCTACGCAAGCGGTTCCCAAAGAACTTTAGAACAAGGCCTAATTTTCCCTGCTGGTTCTTTTGGCGTGGGACGCATCTCCAGCCATATGGCTTTTTTTGTGCCTGGCGTGGCACCAAGTGGGAAAGGGTGGTGTGGAGGCTAAAGGCAGCAGGAAAGCCCGCAGCCCCCAGGTCTGTGGGGCTATGCAAGCGGTTCCCAAAGAGCTTTAGAACAAGGCCTAGTTTTTCCTGCTGGCTCCTTGGGCGGGGGAACTATCTTCAGCTGTATAGCCATTTTTGTGCCTGTCGTGGCACCAAGTGGGAAAGGGTCATGTCAAGGCTGAAGGCAGCAGGAAAGCCCGCAGCCCCCAGGTCTGTGGGGCTACGCAAGCGGTTCCCAAAGAGCTTTAGAACAAGGCCTAGTTTTCCCTGCTGGCTCCTGGGCGGGGGACCCATCTCCAGCCGTATGTCCATTTTTGCTCCTGGCGCGGCGCCAAGTGGGAAAGGGTGGTGTCGAGGCTGAAGGCAGCAGAAAGGCCCGCAGCCCCCAGGTGTGTGGGGCTACGCAAGCGGTTCCCAAAGAACTTTAAAACAAGGCCTAATTTTCCCTGCTGGTTCTTTTGGCGTGGGACGCATCTCCAGCCGTATGGCTTTTTTTGTGCCTGGCATGGCACCAAGTGGGAAAGGGTGGTGTGGAGGCTGAAGGCAGCAGGAAAGCCCGCAGCCCCCAGGTCTGTGGGGCTACGCAAGCGGTTCCCAAAGAGCTTTAGAACAAGGCATAGTTTTCCCTGCTGGCTCCTTGTGCGGGGGGCCCATCTAAAGCCATATGGCCGTTTTTGTGCCTGGCGCGACGCCAAGTGGGAAAGGGTGGTGTCGAGGCTGAAGGCAGCAGGAAAGCCCGCAGCCCCCAGGTCTGTGGGGCTACGCAAGCGGTTCCCAAAGAGCTTTAGAAGAAGGCATTGTTTTCCCTGCTGGCTCCTTTTGCGGGCGACCCATCTCCAGCCATATGGCCATTTTTGTGCCTGGCGCGACGCCAAGTGGGAAAGGGTGGTGTCGAGGCTGAAGGCAGCAGGAAAGCCCGCAGCCCCCAGGTCTGTGGGTGCTACGCAAGCGGTTCCCAAAGAGCTTTAGAACACGGCCTAGTTTTCCCTGCTGGGTCTTTGGGCGGGGGACCAATCTCCATCCGTATGGCCATTTTTTTGCCTGGCGTGGCGCCAAGTGGGAAAGGGTGTTGTGGAGGCTGAAGGCAGCAGGAAAGCCCGCAGCCCCCAGGTCTGTGGGTCTACGCAAGCGTTTCCCAAAGAGTTTTAGAACAAGGCATAGTTTTCTCTGCTGGCTCTTTGAGCGGTAGACCTACCTCGACCCGTATGCCCATTTCTGAGCCTGGCGCGGCGCCAAGTGGGAAAGGGTGGTGTCGAGGCTGAAGGCAGCAGGAAGGCCCGCATCCCCCAGGTCTGTGGGGCTACGCAAGAGGTTCCCAAATAGCTTTAGAACAAGGCCTAGTTTTTCCTGCTAGCTCCTTGGGCGGGGGACCCATCTCCAGCCGTATGGCCATTTTTATTCCTGGCGCGGTGCCAAGTGGGAAAGGGTGTTTTTGAGGCTGAAGGCAGCAGGAAAGCCCGCAGCCCCCAGGTGTGTGGGGCTACGCAAGCGGTTCCCAAAGAACTTTAGAACAAGGCCTAGTTTTCCCTGCTGGCTCTTTCGGCGTGGGACGCATCTCCAGCCGTATGGCTGTTTGTGTGCCTGGCGTGGCACCAAGTGGGAAAGGGTGGTGTCGAGGCTGAAGGCAGCAGGAAAGCCCGCAGCCCCCAGGTCTGTGGGGCTACGCAAGCGGTTCCCAAAGAGCTTTAGAACAAGGCATTGTTTTCCCTGCTGGTTCCTTGTGCGGGGGACCCATCTCCAGCCATATGGCCATTTTTGTGCCTGGCGCGACGCCAAGTGGGAAAGGGTGGTGTGGAGGCTGAAGGCAGCAGGAACGTCCGCAGCCCCCAGGTCTGTGGGGCTACGCAAGCGTTTCCAAAGAGCTTTAGAACAAGGCCTAGTTTTCCCTGCTGGCTCTTTGGGCGGTGGACCTACCTTGACCCGTATGCCCATTTTTGTGCCTGGCGCGGCGCCAATTGGGAAAGGGTCGTTTTGAGGCTGAAGGCAGCAGGAAAGGCTGCAGCCTGCAGGTCTGTGGGGCTACGCAAGCGGTTCCCACAAAGCTTTGGAACAAGGCATAGTTTTCCCTGCTGGCTCCTTGTGCGGGGGACCCATCTCCAGCCGTATGGCCATTTCTGTGCCTGGCGCGGCGCCAAGTGGGAAAGGGTGATGTCGAGGCTTAAGGCAGCAGAAAGGCCCGCAGCCCCCAGGTGTGTGGGGCTACGCAAGCGTTTCCCAAAGAATTTTTGAACAAGGCCTAATTTTCCCTGCTGGTTCTTTTGGCGTGGGACGCATCTCCAGCCGTATGGCTTTTTTTCTGCCTGGCGTGGCACCAAGTGGGAAAGGGTGGTGTGGAGGCTGAAGGCAGCAGGAAAGCCCTCAGCCCCCAGGTCTGTGGGGCTATGCAAGCGGTTCCCAAAGAGCTTTAGAACAAGGCATAGATTTACCTGCTGGGTCTTTGGGCGGGGGACCCATCTCCAGCCGTATAGCCATTTTTGTGCCTGGCGCGCCGCCAAGTGGGAAAGGGTGGTGTCGAGGCTGAAGGCAGCAGGAAAGCCCGCAGCCCCCAGGTCTGTGGGGCTACGCAATCGGTTCCCAAAGAGCTTTAGAACAAGGCCTGGTTTTCCCTGCTGGCTCCTCGGGCGTGGGACGCATCTCCATCCGTATGGCCATTTTTGTGCCTGGCGCGGCGCCAAGTGGGAAAGGGTGGTGTCGAGGCTGAAGGCAGCAGGAAAGCTCGCAGCCCCAGGTCTGTGGGGCTACGCAAGAGGTTCCCAAATAGCTTTAGAACAAGGCCTAGTTTTTCCTGCTGGCTCCTTGGGCGGGGGACCTATCTTCAGCCGTATAGCCATTTTTGTGCCTGGCGCGGCACCAAGTGGGAAAGGGTCATGTCAAGGTTGAAGGCAGCTGGAAAGCCCTCAGCCCCCAGGTCTGTGGGTCTACGCAAGGGATTCCCAAATAGCTTTAGAACAAGGCATAGTTTTCCCTGCTGGCTCCTTGTGCGGGGACCCATCTCCAGCCGTATGGCCATTTTTGTGCCTGGAGTGACACCTAGTGGGAAAGCGTAGTATTGAGGCTGAAGGCAGCAGGAAAGCCTGCAGCCCCCAGGTCTGTGGGTGCTACGCAAGCGGTTCCCAAAGAGCTTTAGAAGAAGGCATTGTTTTCTCTGCTGGCTCCTTGTGCGGGGGACGCATCTCCAGCCATATGGCCATTTTTGTGCCTGGCGCAGCGCCAAGTGGGAAAGGGTGGTGTCGAGGCTGAAGGCAGCAGGAAAGCCCGCAGCCCCCAGGTCTCTGGGGCTACGCAAGCGTTTCCAAAAGAGCTTTAGAACAAGGCATAGATTTCCCTGCTGGCTCTTTGGGCGGGGGACCTATCTCCAGTCATATGGCTGTTTTTGTGCCTGGCGTGGCACCAAGTGGGAAAGGGTGGTGTCGAGGCTGAAGGCAGCAGGAAAGCCCGCAGCCCCCAGGTCTGTGGGGCTACGCAAGCGGTTCCCAAAGAGCTTTAGAAGAAGGCATTGTTTTCCCTGCTGGCTCCTTGGGCGCGCGACCCATCTCCAGCCATATGGCCATTTTTGTGCCTGGCGCGACGCCAAGTGGGAAAGGGTGGTATCGAGGCTAAAGGCAGAAGGAAAGCCCGCAGCCCCAAGGTCTGTGGGGCTACGCAAGCGGTTCCCAAAGAGCTTTAGAACAAGGCCTAGTTTTCCCTGCTGGCTCTTTGGGCGGGGGACCCATCTCCAGCCGTATAGCCGTTTTTGTGGCTGGCGTGGCACAAGTGGGAAAGGGTGGTGTCGAGGCTGAAAGCAGCATGAAAGCCCGCAGCCCCCAGGTCTGTGGGGCTACGCAAGAGGTTCCCAAAGAGCTTTAGAACAAGGCCTAGTTTACTCTGCTGGCTCCTTGGGTGGCGGACCCATCTCCAGCCGTATAGCCATTTTTGTGCCTGGCGCGGCGCCAAGTGGGAAAGGGTGGTGTGGAGGCTGAAGGCAGCAGGAAAGCCCGCAGCCCCCAGGTCTGTGGGGCTACGCAAGAGGTTCCCAAAGAGCTTTAGAACAAGGCCTGGTTTTCCCTGCTGGCTCCTTGGGCATGGGATAAATCTCCATCCGTATGGCCATTTTTGTGCCTGGCGCGGCGCCAAGTGGGAAAGGGTGGTGTCGAGGCTGAAGGCAGCAGGAAAGCTTGCAGCCCCGAGGTCTGTGGGTGCTACGCAAGCGGTTCCCAAAGGGCTTTAGAACAAGGCCTAGTTTTCCCTGCTGGCTCTTTGGGCGGGGGACCCATCTCCAGCCGCATGGCCATTATTGTGCCTGGAGCGACACCTAGTGGGAAAGCGTAGTATTGAGGCTGAAGGCAGCAGGAAAGCCTGCAACCCCCAGGTCTGTGGGTGCTACGCAAGTGGTTCCCAAAGAGCTTTAGAACAAGGCCTAGTTTTCCCTGCTGGGTCTTTGAGCGGGGGACACATCTATAGCCGTATGGCTGTTTTTGTGCCTGGCGTGGCACCAAGTGGGAAAGAGTGGTGTGGAGGCTGAAGGCAGCAGGAAAGCCCGCAGCCCCCAGGTCTGTGGGGCTACGCAAGCAGTTCCCAAAGAGCTTTAGAACAAGGCATATTTTTCCCTGCTGTTTCCGTGGGTGGGGGACCCATCTCCAACTGTATGGCCATTTTTGTGCCTGGTGCGGCGCCAAGTGGGAAAGGGTGGTGTCGAGGCTGAAGGCAGCAGGAAAGCCCGCAGCCCCCAGGTGTGAGGGGCTACGCAAGCGGTTCCCAAAGGGCTTTAGAACAAGGCATAGTTTTCCCTGCTGGCTCTTTTGGTGTGGGACGCATCTCCAGCCGTATGGCTGTTTTTGTGCCTGGCGTGGCACCAAGTGGGAAAGGGTGGTTTGGAGGTTGAAGGTAGCAGGAAAGGTCTCAGCCCCTGGTCTATGGGGCTAATCAAGCGGTTCCCATAGAGCTTTAGAACAAGGCATAGTTTTCCCTGCTGGTTCCTTGGGAGGGGGACCCATCTTCAGCCGTATGGCCATTTTTGTGCCTGGAGCGACACCTAGTGGGAAAGGGTGGTGTGGAGGCTGAAGGCAGCAGGAAAGCCCGCAGCCCCCAGGTGTGTGGGGCTACGCAAGCGGTTCCCAAAGGGCTTTAGAACAAGGCATAGTTTTCCCTGCTGGTTATTTCGCTGTGCGACGCATCTCCAGCCGTATGGGTGTTTTTGTGCCTGCCGTGGCACCAAGCAGGAAGGGTGGTGTGGAGGCTGAAGGCAGCAGGAAAGCTTGCAGCCCCAGGTCTGTGGGGCTACGCAAGCGGTGCCCTAAGTGCTTTAGAACAAGGCTTAGTTTTCCAGCTGGTTCCTTGGGCGGGGGACCAATCTCCAGCCGTATGGCCATTTTTGTGCCTGGAGGGACACCTAGTGGGAAAGCGTAGTATTGAGGCTGAAGGCAGCAGAAAAGCCCGCAGCCCCCAGGTCTGTGGGGCTAGGCAAGCGGTTCCCAAAGAGCTTTAGACAAGGCATTGTTTTCCCTGCTGGCTCCTTGGGTGGGGGACCCATCTCCAGCCGTATGGCCATTTTTGTGCCTGGCGCGGCGCCAAGTGGGAAAGGGTGGTGTCGAGGCTGAAGGCATCAGGAAAGCCCACAGCCCCCAGGTCTGTGGGGCTACGCAAGCGGTTCCAACAGAGCTTTAGAAGAAGGCATTGTTTTCCCTGCTGGCTCCTTCGGCGGGGGACCCATCTTCAGCGGCATGGCCATTATTGTGCCTGGAGCGACACCTAGTGGAAAAGCGTAGTATTGAGGCTGAAGGCAGCAGGAAAGCCTGCAGCCCCCAGGTCTGTGGGTTCTACGCAAGCGGATCCAAAGAGCTTTAGAATAAGGCCTAGTTTTCTCTGCTGGGTCTTTGAGCGGGGGACACATCTCCAGCCGTATGGCCATTTTTGTGCCTGGCGTGGCACCAAGTGGGAAAGAGTGGTGTCGAGGCTGAAGGCAGCAGGAAAGCCCGCAGCCCCGAGGTCTGTGGGGCTACGCAAGAGGTTCCCAAATAGCTTCAGAACAAGGCCTAGTTTTCCCTGCTGGCTCCTTGGGCGGGTGACCCATCTCCAGCCGTATGGCCATTTTTGTGCCTGGCGTGGCGCCAAGTGGGAAAGGGTGGTGTGGAGGCTGAAGGCAGCAGGAAAGCCTGCAGCCCCCAGGTCTGTGGGTCTACGCAAGCGGTTCCCACAGAGCTTTAGAACAAGGCATTTTTTTCCCTGCTGGCTCCTTGGGTGGGGGACTAATCTCCAGCCGTATGGCCATTTTTGTGCCTCTCGCGACGCTAAGTGGGAAAGGGTGTTTTTGAGGCTGAAGGCAGCAGGAAAGCCCGCAGCCCCCAGGTGTGTGGGGCTACGCAAGCAGTTCCCAAAGAACTTTAGAACAAGGCATAGTTTTCCCTGCTGGCTCTTTCGGCGTGGGACGCATCTCCAGCCGTATGGCTGTTTTTGTGCCTGGCGTGGCAACAAGTGGGAAAGGGTGGTGTCGAGGCTGAAGGCAGCCGGAAAGCCCGCAGCCCCCAGGTCTGTGGGGCTACGCAAGTGGTTCCCAAAGAGCTTTAGAAGAAGGCCTAGTTTTCCCTGCTGGCTCCTTGTGCGGGCGACCCATCTCCAGCCGTATAACCATTTTTGTGCCTGAACGCGGCGCCAAGTGGGAAAGGGTGGTGTGGAGGCTGAAGGCAGCAGGAAAGCTTGCAGCCCCAGGTCTGTGGGGCTACGCAAGCGGTTCCCAAAGAGCTTTAGAACAAGGCCTAGTTTTCCCTGCTGGGTCTTGGAGCGGGGGACAAATCTCCAGCCGTATGGCTGTTTTTGTGCCTGGCGTGGCACCAAGTGGGAAAGAGTGGTGTGGAGGCTGAAGGCAGCAGGAAAGCCCGCAGCCCCCAGGTCTGTGGGGCTACGCAAGAGGTTCCCAAATAGCTTCAGAACAAGGCCTAGTTTTCCCTGCTGGCTCCTTGGGCGGGTGACCCATCTCCAGCCGTATGGCTGTTTTTGTGCCTGGCGTGGCACCAAGTGGGAAAGGGTGGTGTGGAGGCTGAAGGCAGCAGGAAAGCCCCCAGCCCCCAGGTGTGTGGGGCTACGCAAGCGGTTCCCAAAGAGCTTTAGAACAAGGCATAGTTTTCCCTGCTGGCTCTTTGGGCGGGGGACGCATTTCCAGCCGCATGGCCATTATTGTGCCTGGAGCGACACCTAGTGGGAAAGCGTAGTATTAAGGCTGAAGGCAGCAGGAAAGCCTGCAGCCCCCAGGTCTGTGGGTGCTACGCAAGCGGTTCCCAAAGGGCTTTAGAACAAGGCCTAGTTTTCCCTGCTGGGTCTTTGAGCGGGGGACACATCTCCAGCCGTATGGCTGGTTTTGTGCCTGGCGTGGCACCAAGTGGGAAAGAGTGGTGTGGAGGCTGAAGGCAGCAGGAAAGCCCGCAGCCCCCAGGTCTGTGGGGCTACGCAAGCGGTTCCAAAGAGCTTTAGAACAAGGCATATTTTTCCCTGCTGGTTCCTTGGGTGGGGGACCCATCTCCAGCCGTATGGCCATTTTTGTGCCTGGTGCGGCGCCAAGTGGGAAAGGGTGGTGTCGAGGCTGAAGGCAGCAGGAAAGCCCGCAGCCCCCAGGTGTGTGGGGCTAAGCAAGCGGTTCCCAAAGAGCTTTAGAACAAGGCATAGTTTTCCCTGCTGGCTCTTTCGGCGTGGGACGCATCTCCAGCCGTATGGCTGTTTTTGTGCCTGGCGTGGCACCAAGTGGGAAAGAGTGGTGTGGAGGCTGAAGGCAGCAGGAAAGGTCGCAGCCCCAGGTCTGTGGGGCTACGCAAGCGGTTCCCTAAGAGCTTTAGAACAAGGCATAGTTTTCCCTGCTGGTTCATTGGGCGGGGGACCCATCTTCAGCCGTATGGCCATTTTTGTGCCTGGAGCGACACCTAGTGGGAACGCGTAGTATTGAGGCTGAAGGCAGCAGGAAAGCCTGCAGCCCCCAGGTCTGCGTGGCTACGCAAGCGTTTCCCAAAAAGCTTTAGAACAAGGCCTGGTTTTCCCTGCTGGTTCCTTGGGCGTGGGACCAATCTCCATCCGTATGGCCATTTTTTTGCCTGGTGCGGCGCCAAGTGGGAAAGGGTGGTGTCAAGGCTGAAGGCAGCAGGAAAGCCCGCAGCCCCAGGTCTGTGGTGCTACGCAAGCGGTACCCTAAGAGCTTTTGAACAAGGCATAGTTTTCCCTGCTGGTTCCTTGGGCGGAGGACCCATCTCCAGCCTTATGGCCATTTTTGTGCCTGGAGCGACACCTAGTGGGAAAGCGTAGTATTGAGGCTGAAGGCAGCAGGAAAGCCTGCAGCCCCCAGGTCTGTGGGGCTACGCAAGTGATTCCCAAAGAGCTTTAGAACAAGGCCTAGTTTTCCCTGCTGGCTCTTTCGGCGGGGGACGCATCTCCAGCCGTATGTCCATTTTTGCTCCTGGCGTGGCACCAAGTGGGAAAGGGTGGTGTCGAGGCTGAAGGCAGCAGGAAAGCCCGCAGCCCCCAGGTCTGTGGGGCTACGCAAGCGGTTCCCAAAGAGCTTTAGAACAAGGCATTGTTTTCCCTGCTGGTTCCTTGTGCGGGGGACCCATCTCCAGCCATATGGCCATTTTTGTGCCTGGCGCGACGCCAAGTGGGAAAGGGTGGTGTGGTGGCTGAGGGCAGCAGGAAAGTCCGCAGCCCCCAGATCTGTGGGGCTACGCAAGCGTTTCCCAAAGAGCTTTAGAAGAAGGCCTAGTTTTCCCTGCTGGCTCTTTGAGCGGGGGACCCATCTCCAGCCGTATAGCCATTTTTGTGCCTGGCGCGACGCCAAGTGGGAAAGGGTTGTGTCGAGGCTGAAGGCAGCAGGAAAGCCTGCAGCCCCCAGGTCTGCGTGGCTATGCAAGCGGTTCCCAAAAAGCTTTAGAACAAGGCCTGGTTTTCCCTGCTGGTTCCTTGGGCGTGGGACCAATCTCCATCCGTATGGCCATATTTGTGCCTGGTGCGGCGCCAAGTGGGAAAGGGTGGTGTCGAGGCTGAAGGCAGCAGGAAAGCTCGCAGCCCCAGGTCTGTGGTGCTACGCAAGCGGTACCCTAAGAGCTTTTGAACAAGGCATAGTTTTCCCTGCTGGCTCCTTGGGTGGGGGACCCATCTCCAGCCTTATGGCCATTTTTGTGCCTGGAGCGACACCTAGTGGGAAAGCGTAGTATTGAGGCTGAAGGCAGCAGGAAAGCCTGCAGCCCCCAGGTCTGTGGGGCTACGCAAGCGGTTCCCAAAGAACTTTAGAACAAGGCATAGTTTTCCCTGCTGGCTCTTTCGGCGTGGGACGCATCTCCAGCCGTATGGCTGTTTTTGTGCCTGGCGTGGCAACAAGTGGGAAAGGGTGGTGTCGAGGCTGAAGGCAGCCGGAAAGCCCGCAGCCCCCAGGTCTGTGGGGCTACGCAAGTGGTTCCCAAAGAGCTTTAGAAGAAGGCCTAGTTTTCCCTGCTGGCTCCTTGTGCGGGCGACCCATCTCCAGCCGTATAACCATTTTTGTGCCTGGCGCGGCGCCAAGTGGGAAAGGGTGGTGTGGAGGCTGAAGGCAGCAGGAAAGCCCGCAGCCCCCAGGTCTGCGGGGCTACGCAAGCGGTTCCCAAAGAACTTTAGAACAAGGCATAGTTTTCCCTGCTGGCTCTTTGGGCGGCGGACCCATCTCCAGCCTCATGGCCATTATTGTGCCTGGAGCGACACCTAGTGGGAAAGCGTAGTATTAAGGCTGAAGGCAGCAGGAAAGCCTGCAGCCCCCAGGTCTGTGGGTGCTACGCAAGCGGTTCCCAAAGAGCTTTAGAACAAGGCCTAGTTTTCCCTGCTGGGTCTTTGAGCGGGGGACACATCTCCAGCCGTATGGCTGTTTTTGTGCCTGGCGTGGCACCAAGTGGGAAAGAGTGGTGTGGAGGCTGAAGGCAGCAGGAAAGCCCGCAGCCCCCAGGTCTGTGGGGCTACGCAAGCGGTTCCCAAAGAGCTTTAGAACAAGGCATATTTTTCCCTGCTGCTTCCGTGGGTGGGGGACCCATCTCCAGCCGTATGGCCATTTTTGTGCCTGGTGCGGCGCCAAGTGGGAAAGGGTGGTGTCGAGGCTGAAGGCAGCAGGAAAGCCCGCAGCCCCCAGGTGTGTGGGGCTACGCAAGCGGTTCCCAAAGGGCTTTAGAACAAGGCATAGTTTTCCCTGCTGGTTTTTTCGGTGTGGGATGCATCTCCAGCTGTAAGGCTGTTTTTGTGCCTGCCGTGGCACCAAGCGGTAAAGGGTGGTGTGGAGGCTGAAGGCAGCAGGAAAGGTCGCAGCCCCTCGTCTGTGGGGCTACGCAAGCGGTTCCAGTAGAGCTTTAGAAGAAGGCATTGTTTTCCCTGCTGGCTCCTTGTGCGGCGGACGCATCTCCAGCCATATGGCCATTTTTGTGCCTAGCGCGGCGCCAAGTGGGAAAGGGTGGTGTCGAGGCTGAAGGCAGCAGGAAAGCTTGCAGCCCCAGGTCTGTGGGGCTACGCAAGCGGTTCCCAAAGAGCTTTAGAACAAGGCATAGTTTTCCCTGCTGGCTCTTTCGGCGTGGGACGCATCTCCAGCCGTATGGCTGTTTTTGTGCCTGGCGTGGCACCAAGTGGGAAAGGGTGGTGTGGAGGCTGAAGGCAGCAGGAAAGGTCGCAGCCCCAGGTCTGTGGGGCTACGCAAGCGGTTCCCTAAGAGCTTTAGAACAAGGCATAGTTTTCCCTGCTGGTTCATTGGGCGGGGGACCCATCTTAAGCCGTATGGCCATTTTTGTGCCTGGAGCGACACCTAGTGGGAAAGCGTAGTATTGAGGCTGAAGGCAGCAGGAAAGCCTGCAGCCCCCAGCTCTGTGGGTGCTACGCAAGCGGTTCCCAAAGAGCTTTAGAAGAAGGCATTTTTTCCCTGCTACCTCCTTGTGCGGGGGACGCATCTCCAGCCATATGGCAATTTTTGTGCCTGGCGTGTCACCAAGTGGGAAAGGGTGGTGTCGAGGCTCAAGGCAGCAGGAAAGCCCGCAGCCCCCAGGTGTGTGCGGCTACGCAAGGGGTTCCCAAAGAGCTTTAGAACAAGGCATAGTTTTCCCTGCTGGCTCTTTGGGCGGGGGACCCATCTCCAGCCGTATACCCATTTTTGTGCCTGGCGTGGCACAAGTGGGAAAGGGTGGTGTCGAGGCTGAAGGCAGCAGGAAAGCCCGCAGCCCCCAAGTCTGTGGGGCTATGCAAGCGGTTCCCAAAGAGCTTTAGAACAAGGCCAAGTTTACTCTGCTGGCTCCTTGGCCGTGGGACAAATCTCCATCCGTATGGTCATTTTTGTGCCTGGCGCGGCGCCAAGTGGGAAAGGGTGGTGTCGAGGCTGAAGGCAGCAGGAAAGCTTGAAGCCGCGAGGTCTGTGGGTGCTACGCAAGCGGTTCCCAAAGAGCTTTGGAACAAGGCCTAGTTTTCCCTGCTGGGTCCTTCGGCGGGTGACCCATCTCCAGCCGTATGGCCATTTTTGTGCCTGGCGTGGCGCCAAGAGGGAAAGGGTGGTTTTGAGGCTGAAGGCAGCAGGAAAGCCTGCAGCCCCCAGGTCTGTGGGGCTATGCAAGCGGTTCCCACAGAGCTTTAGAACAAGGCATAGTTTTCCCCGCTGGCTCCTTGTGCGGGCGACCCATCTCCAGTCATATGGCCATTTTTGTGCCTGGCGGTGCGCCAAGTGGGAATGGGTGGTGTGGAGTCTGAAGGCACCAAGAAAGCCCGCAGCCCCCAGGTCTGTGGGTGCTTCGCAAGCGGTTCCCTAAGAGCTTTAGAACACGGCATAGTTTTCCCTGCTGGCTCCTTGGGCGGGCGACACATCTCCAGCCGTATGGCTGTTTTTGTGCCTGGCGCGGCGCCAAGTGGGAAAGGGTGGTGTGGAGGCTGAAGGCAGCAGGAAAGCCCGCAGCCCCCAGGTCTGTGGGTGCTACGCAAGGGGTTCCCAAAGAGCTTTAGAACAAGGCATATTTTTCCCTATTGGTTCCTTGGGTGGGGGACCCATCTCCAGCCGTATGGCCATTTTTGTGCCTGGTGCGGCGCCAAGTGGGAAAGAGTAGTGTGGAGGCTGAAGGCAGCAGGAAACCCGCAGCCCCCAGGTCTGTGGGGCTATGCAAGCGGTTCCCAAAGAGCTTTAGAACAAGGCCTAGTTTACTCTGCTGGCACCTTGGGTGGGGGACCCATCTTCAGCCGTATGGCCATTTTTGTGCCTGGTGCGGCGCCAAGTGGAAAAGGGTGGTGTGGAGGCTGAAGGCAGCAGGAAAGCCCGCAGCCCCCAGGTCTGTGGGGCTACGCAAGAGGTTCCCAAAGAGCTTTAGAACAAAGCCTGGTTTTCCCTGCTGGCTCATTGGGCAGGTGACCCATCTCCATCCGTATGGTCATTTTTGTGCCTGGCGTGGCGCCAAGTCGGAAAGGGTGGTGTCGAGGCTGAAGGCAGCAGGAAAGCCTGCAGCCCCCAGGTCTGTGGGGCTACGCAAGCGGTTCCCAAAGAGCTTTAGAACAAGGCATAGTTTTCCCTGCTGGCTCTTTGGGCGGGGGACCCATCTCCAGCTGCATGGCCATTATTGTGCCTGGAGCGACACCTAGTGGGAAAGAGTAGTATTAAGGCTGAAGGCAGCAGGAAAGCCTGCGGCCCCCAGGTCTGTGGGTGCTACGCAAGCGGTTCCCAAAGAGGTTTAGAACAAGGCCTAGTTTTCCCTGCTGGGTCTTTGAGCGGGGGACACATCTCCAGCCGTATGGCTGTTTTTGTGCCTGGCGTGGCACCAAGTGGGAAAGAGTGGTGTGGAGGCTGAAGGCAGCAGGAAAGCCCGCAGCCCCCAGGTCTCTGGGGCTACGCAAGCGGTTCCCAAAGAGCTTTAGAACAAGGCATATTTTTCCCTGCTGGTTCCTTGGGTGGGGGACCCATCTCCAGCCGTATGGCCATTTTTGTGCCTGGTGCGGCGCCAAGTGGAAAAGGGTGTTTTTGAGGCTGAAGGCAGCAGGAAAGCCCGCAGCCCCCAGGTCTGTGGGTGCTACGCAAGCGGTTCCCAAAGAGCTTTAGAAGAAGGCATTGTTTTCCCTGCTGGCTCCTTGGGCGGGCGACCCATCTCCAGCCATATGGCCATTTTTGTCCTGGCGCGACGCCAAGTGGGAAAGGGTGGTGTCGAGGCTGAAGGCAGCAGAAAAGCCCACAGCCGCCAGGTTTGTGGGGCTACGCAAGTGGTTCCCAAAGAGCTTTAGAACAAAGCATAGTTTTCCCTGCTGGCTCTTTGGGCGGGGGACCCATCTCCAGCCGTATAGCCATTTTTGTGCCTGGCGTGGCACAAGTGGGAAAGGGTGGTGTTGAGGCTGAAAGCAGCAGGAAAGCCCGCAGCCCCCAGGTCTGTGGGGCTATGCAAGCGGTTCCCAAAGAGCTTTAGAACAAGGCATAGTTTACTCTGCTGGCTCCTTGGGTGGCGGACCCATCTCCAGCCGTATAGCCATTTTTGTGCCTGGCGCAGCGCCAAGTGGGAAAGGGTGGTGTGGAGGCTGAAGGCAGTAGAAAAGCCCGCAGCCCCCAGGTCTGTGGGGCTACGCAAGAGGTTCCCAAATACCTTTAGAAAAAGGCCTAGTTTTCCCTGCTGGCTCCTTGGGCGGGTGACCCATCTCCAGCCGTATGGCCATTTTTATACCTGGTGTGGCGCCAAGTGGGAAAGGGTGGTGTGGAGGCTGAAGGCAGTAGAAAAGCCCCCAGCCCCCAGGTCTGTGGGTGCTACGCAAGCGGTTCCCAAAGAGCTTTAGAACAAGGCCTAGTTTTCCCTGCTGGGTCTTTGAGCGGGGGATACATCTCCAGCCGTATGGCCATATTTGTGCCTGGTGTGGCGCCAAGTGGGAAAGGGTGGTGTCGAGGCTGAAGGCAGCAGGAAAGCCCGCAGCCCCCAGGTCTGTGGGGCTACGCAAGCGGTTCCCAAAGAGCTTTAGAACAAGGCATAGTTTTCCCTGCTGGCTCTTTGGGCGGGGGACCCATCTCCAGCCGCATGGCCATTATTGTGCCTGGAGCGACACCTAGTGGGAAAGCGTAGTATTGAGGCTGAAGGCAGCAGGAAAGCCTGCAACCCCCAGGTCTGTGGGTGCTACGCAAGCGGTTCCCAAAGAGCTTTAGAACAAGGCCTAATTTTCCCTGCTGGGTCTTTGAGCGGGGGACACATCTCCAGCCGTATGGCTGTTTTTGTGCCTGGCGTGGCACCAAGTGGGAAAGAGTGGTGTGGAGGCTGAAGGCAGCAGGAAAGCCCGCAGCCCCCAGGTCTGTGGGGCTACGCAAGCGGTTCCCAAAGAGCTTTAGAACAAGGCATATTTTTCCCTGCTGGTTCCGTGGGTGGGGGACCCATCTCCAGCCGTATAGCCATTTTTGTGCCTGGTGCGGCGCCAAGTGGGAAACGGTGGTGTCGAGGGTGAAGGCAGCAGGAAAGCCCGCAGCCCCCAGGTGTGTGCGGCTACGCAAGCGGTTCCCAAAGGTCTTAAGAACAAGGCATAGTTTTCCCTGCTGGCTCTTTCGGTGTGGGACGCATCTCCAGCCGTATGGGTGTTTTTGTGCCTGGCGTGGCACCAAGCGGAAAAGGGTGGTGTGGAGGCTGAAGGCAGCAGGAAAGGTCGCAGCCCCTGGTCTGTGGGGCTACGCAAGCGGTTCCCAAAGAGCTTTAGAACAAGGCATAGTTTTCCTGCTGGTTCCTTAGGCGGGGGACCCATCTCCAGCCGTATGGCCATTTTTGTGCCTGGAGGGACACCTAGTGGGAAAGCGTAGTATTGAGGCTGAAGGCAGCAGAAAAGCCCGCAGCCCCCAGGTCTGTGGGGCTACGCAAGAGGTTCCCTAAAGAGCTTTAGAACAAGGCATAGTTTCCCCTGTTGGCTCCTTTGGCGGGGGACCCATCTCAAGCCGTATAGCCATTTTTGTGCCTGGCGCGATGCCAAGTGGGAAAGGGTGGTGTCAAGGCTGAAGGCAGCAGGAAAGCCCGCAGCCCCCAGGTCTGTGGGGCTACGCAAGCGGTTCCCAAAGAGCTTTAGAACAAGGCCTACTTTTCCCTGCTGGGTCTTTGAGCGGGGGACAAATCTCCAGCCGTATGGCTGTTTTTGTGCCTGGTGCGGCGCCAAGTGGGAAAGAGTGGTGTGGAGGCTGAAGGCAGCAGGAAACCCGCAGCCCCCAGGTCTGTGGGGCTATGCAAGCGGTTCCCAAAGAGCTTTAGAACAAAGCCTGGTTTTCCCTGCTGGCTCATTGGGCAGGTGACCCATCTCCATCCGTATGGTCATTTTTGTGCCTGGCGCAGCGCCAAGTGGGAAAGGGTGGTGTCGAGGCTGAAGGCAGCAGGAAAGCTTGCAGCCCCGAGGTCTCTGGGTGCTACGCAAGCGGTTCCCAAAGAGCTTTAGAACAAGGCCTAGTTTTCCCTGCTGGGTCGTTGGGCAGGGGACACATCTCCAGCCGTATGGCCATTTTTATACCTCGCGTGGCGCCAAGTGGGAAAGGGTGGTGTGGAGGCTGAAGGCAGTAGAAAAGCCCGCAGCCCCCGGTCTGTGGGTGCTACGCAAGCGGTTCCCAAAGAGCTTTAGAACAAGGCATAGTTTTCCCTGCTGGCTCTTTGGGCGGGGGACCCATCTCCAGCCGCATGGCAATTATTGTGCCTGGAGCGACACCTAGTGGGAAAGCGTAGTATTGAGGCTAAATGCAGCAGGAAAGCCTGCAACTCCCAGGTCTGTGGGTGCTACGCAAGCGGTTCCCAAAGAGCTTTAGAACAAGGCCTAGTTTTCCCTGCTGGGTCTTTGAGCGGGGGACACATCTATAGCCGTATGGCTGTTTTTGTGCCTGGCGAGGCACCAAGTGGGAAAGAGTGGTGTGGAGGCTGAAGGCAGCAGGAAAGCCCGCAGCCCCCAGGTGTGTGGGGCTACGCAAGCGGTTCCCAAAGGGCTTTAGAACAAGGCATAGTTTTCCCTGCTGGCTCTTTCGGTGTGGGACGCATCTCCAGCCGTATGGCTGTTTTTGTGCCTGGCGTGGCACCAAGCGGGAAAGGGTGGTGTGGAGGCTGAAGGCAGCAGGAAAGGTTGCAGCCCCCGGTCTGTGGGGCTACGCAAGCGGTTCCCATAGAGCTTTAGAACAAGGCATAGTTTTCCCTGCTGGTTCCTTGGGAGGGGGACCCATCTTAAGCCGTATGGCCATTTTTGTGCCTGGAGCGACACCTAGTGGGAAAGCGTAGTATTGAGGCTGAAGGCAGCAGGAAAGCCTGCAGCCCCCAGGTCTGTGGGTGCTACGCAAGTGGTTCCCAAGGAGCTTTAGAAGAAGGCATTGTTTTCCCTGCTGGCTCCTTGGGCGGGGGACGCATCTCCAGCCATATGGCCATTTTTGTGCCTAGCGCGGCGCCAAGTGGGAAAGGGTGGTGTCGAGGCTGAAGGCAGCAGGAAAGCTTGCAGCTCCAGGTCTGTGGGGCTACGCAAGCGGTGCCCTAAGAACTTTAGAAGAAGGCGTTGTTTTCCCTGCTGGCTCCTTGTGTGGCGGACCCATCTCCAGCCATATGGCCATTTTTGTGCCTGGCGCGACGCCAAGTGGAAAGGGTGGTGTCGAGGCTGAAGGCAGCAGGAAAGCCCGCAGCCCCCAAGTCTGTGGGGCTATGCAAGCGGTTCCCAAAGAGCTTTAGAACAAGGCCTAGTTTACTCTGCTGGCACCTTGGGTGGGGGACCCATCTCCAGCCGTATAGCCATTTTTGTGCCTGGCGTGGCACAAGTGGGAAAGGGTGGTGTCGAGGCTGAAGGCAGCAGGAAAGTCCGCAGCCCCCAAGTCTGTGGGGCTATGCAAGAGGTTCCCAAAGAGCTTTAGAACAAGGCCTGGTTTTCCCTGCTGGCTCCTTGGGCGTGGGACAAATCTCCATCCGTATGGTCATTTTTGTGCCTGGCGCGGCGCCAAGTGGGAAAGGGTGGTGTCGAGGCTGAAGGCAGCAGGAAAGCTTGCAGCCCCGAGGTCTGTGGGTGCTACGCAAGCGGTTCCCAAAGAGCTTTAGAACAAGGCCTAGTTTTCCCTGCTGGGTCTTTGGGCAGGGGACACATCTCCAGCCGTATGGCCATTTTTATACCTGGCGTGGCGCCAAGTTGGAAAGGGTGGTGTGGAGGCTGAAGGCAGTAGAAAAGCCCGCAGCCCCCAGGTCTGTGGGTGCTACGCAAGCGGTTCCCAAAGAGGTTTAGAACAAGGCCTAGTTTTCCCTGCTGGGTCTTTGAGCGGGGGACACATCTCCAGCCGTATGGCCATTTTTGTGCCTGGCGTGGCGCCAAGTAGGAAAGGGTGGTGTCGAGGCTGAAGGCAGCAGGAAAGCCTGCAGCCCCCAGGTCTGTGGGGCTACGCAAGCGGTTCCCAAAGAGCTTTAGAACAAAGCATAGTTTTCCCTGCTGGCTCTTTGGGCGGGGGACCCATCTCCAGCCGCATGGCCATTATTGTGCCTGGAGCGACACCTAGTGGGAAAGAGTAGTATTAAGGCTGAAGGCAGCAGGAAAGCCTGCAGCCCCCAGGTCTGTGGGTGCTACGCAAGCGGTTCCCAAAGAGCTTTAGAACAAGGCCTAGTTTTCCCTGCTGGGTCTTTGAGCGGGGGACACATCTCCAGCCGTATGGCTGTTTTTGTGCCTGGCGTGGCACCAAGTGGGAAAGAGTGGTGTGGAGGCTGAAGGCAGCAGGAAAGCCCGCAGCCCCCAGGTCTGTGGGGCTACGCAAGCGGTTCCCAAAGAGCTTTAGAACAAGGCATATTTTTCCCTGCTGGTTCCTTGGGTGGGGGACCCATCTCCAGCCGTATGGCCATTTTTGTGCCTGGTGCGGCGCCAAGTGGAAAAGGGTGTTTTTGAGGCTGAAGGCAGCAGGAAAGCCCGCAGCCCCCAGGTCTGTGGGTGCTACGCAAGCGGTTCCCAAAGAGCTTTAGAAGAAGGCATTGTTTTCCCTGCTGGCTCCTTGTGCGGGCGACCCATCTCCAGCCGTATGGCCATTTTTGTGCCTGGCGTGGCGCCAAGTAGGAAAGGGTGGTGTCGAGGCTGAAGGCAGCAGGAAAGCCTGCAGCCCCCAGGTCTGTGGGGCTACGCAAGCGGTTCCCAAAGAGCTTTAGAACAAGGCATAGTTTTCCCTGCTGGCTCTTTGGGCGGGGGACCCATCTCCAGCCGCATGGCCATTATTGTGACTGGAGCGACACCTAGTGGGAAAGAGTAGTATTAAGGCTGAAGGCAGCAGGAAAGCCTGCAGCCCCCAGGTCTGTGGGTGCTACGCAAGCGGTTCCCAAAGAGCTTTAGAACAAGGCCTAGTTTTCCCTGCTGGGTCTTTGAGCGGGGGACACATCTCCAGCCGTATGGCTGTTTTTGTGCCTGGCGTGGCACCAAGTGGGAAAGAGTGGTGTGGAGGCTGAAGGCAGCAGGAAAGCCCGCAGCCCCCAGGTCTGTGGGGCTACGCAAGCGGTTCCCAAAGAGCTTTAGAACAAGGCATATTTTTCCCTACTGGTTCCTTGGGTGAGGGACCCATCTCCATCCGTATGGCCATTTTTGTGCCTGGTGCGGCGCCAAGTGGAAAAGGGTGTTTTTGAGGCTGAAGGCAGCAGGAAAGCCCGCAGCCCCCAGGTCTGTGGGTGCTACGCAAGCGGTTCCCAAAGAGCTTTAGAAGAAGGCATTGTTTTCCCTGCTGGCTCCTTGGGCGGGCGACCCATCTCCAGCCATATGGTCATTTTTGTCCTGGCGCGACGCCAAGTGGGAAAGGGTGGTGTCGAGGCTGAAGGCAGCAGAAAAGCCCGCAGCCGCCAGGTGTGTGGGGCTACACAAGTGGTTCCCAAAGAGCTTTAGAACAAGGCATAGTTTTCCCTGCTGGCTCTTTGGGCGGGGGACCCATCTCCAGCCGTATAGCCATTTTTGTGCCTGGCGTGGCACAAGTGGGAAAGGGTGGTGTCGAGGCTGAAAGCAGCAGGAAAGCCCGCAGCCCCCAGGTCTGTGGGGCTATGCAAGCGGTTCCCAAAGAGCTTTAGAACAAGGCATAGTTTACTCTGCTGGCTCCTTGGGTGGCGGACCCATCTCCAGCCGTATAGCCATTTTTGTGCCTGGCGCGGCGCCAAGTGGGAAAGTGTGTTGTCGAGGCTGAAGTCAGCAGGAAAGCCCGCAGCCCCCAGGTCTGTGGGGCTACGCAAGAGGTTTCCAAATAGCTTTAGAAGAAGGCCTAGTTTTCCCTGCTGGCTCCTTGGGCGGGTGACCCATCTCCAGCCGTATGGCCATTTTTATACCTGGTTTGGCGCCAAGTGGGAAAGGGTGGTGTGGAGGCTGAAGGCAGTAGAAAAGCCCGCAGCCCCCAGGTCTGTGGGTGCTACGCAAGCGGTTCCCAAAGAGCTTTAGAACAAGGCCTACTTTTCCCTGCTGGGTCTTTGAGCGGGGGACACATCTCCAGCCGTATGGCCATATTTGTGCCTGGTGTGGCGCCAAGTGGGAAAGGGTGGTGTCGAGGCTGAAGGCAGCAGGAAAGCCCGCAGCCCCCAGGTCTGTGGGGCTACGCAAGCGGTTCCCAAAGAGCTTTAGAACAAGGCATAGTTTTCCCTGCTGGCTCTTTGGGCGGGGGACCCATCTCCAGCCGCATGGCCATTAATGTGCCTGGAGCGACACCTAGTGGGAAAGCGTAGTATTGAGGCTGAAGGCAGCAGGAAAGCCTGCAACCCCCAGGTCTGTGGGTGCTACGCAAGCGTTTCCCAAAGAGCTTTAGAACAAGGCCTAATTTTCCCTGCTGGGTCTTTGAGCGGGGGACACATCTCCAGCCGTATGGCTGTTTTTGTGCCTGGCGTGGCACCAAGTGGGAAAGAGTGGTGTGGAGGCTGAAGGCAGCAGGAAAGCCCGCAGCCCCCAGGTCTGTGGGGCTACGCAAGCGGTTCCCAAAGAGCTTTAGAACAAGGCATATTTTTCCCTGCTGGTTCCGTGGGTGGGGGACCCATCTCCAGCCGTATAGCCATTTTTGTGCCTGGTGCGGCGCCAAGTGGGAAACGGTGGTGTCGAGGGTGAAGGCAGCAGGAAAGCCCGCAGCCCCCAGGTGTGTGCGGCTACGCAAGCGGTTCCCAAAGGTCTTTAGAACAAGGCATAGTTTTCCCTGCTGGCTCTTTCGGTGTGGGACGCATCTCCAGCCGTATGGCTGTTTTTGTGCCTGGCGTGGCACCAAGCGGAAAAGGGTGGTGTGGAGGCTGAAGGCAGCAGGAAAGCCCGCAGCCCCCAGGTCTGTGGGGCTACGCAAGAGGTTTCCAAATAGCTTTAGAAGAAGGCCTAGTTTTCCCTGCTGGCTCCTTGGGCGGGTGACCCATCTCCAGCCGTATGGCCATTTTTATACCTGGTTTGGCGCCAAGTGGGAAAGGGTGGTGTGGAGGCTGAAGGCAGTAGAAAAGCCCGCAGCCCCCAGGTCTGTGGGTGCTACGCAAGCGGTTCCCAAAGAGCTTTAGAACAAGGCCTAGTTTTCCCTGCTGGGTCTTTGAGCGGGGGACACATCTCCAGCCGTATGGCCATATTTGTGCCTGGTGTGGCGCCAAGTGGGAAAGGGTGGTGTCGAGGCTGAAGGCAGCAGGAAAGCCCGCAGCCCCCAGGTCTGTGGGGCTACGCAAGCGGTTCCCAAAGAGCTTTAGAACAAGGCATAGTTTTCCCTGCTGGCTCTTTGGGCGGGGGACCCATCTCCAGCCGCATGGCCATTAATGTGCCTGGAGCGACACCTAGTGGGAAAGCGTAGTATTGAGGCTGAAGGCAGCAGGAAAGCCTGCAACCCCCAGGTCTGTGGGTGCTACGCAAGCGGTTCCCAAAGAGCTTTAGAACAAGGCCTAATTTTCCCTGCTGGGTCTTTGAGCGGGGGACACATCTCCAGCCGTATGGCTGTTTTTGTGCCTGGCGTGGCACCAAGTGGGAAAGAGTGGTGTGGAGGCTGAAGGCAGCAGGAAAGCCCGCAGCCCCCAGGTCTGTGGGGCTACGCAAGAGGTTCCCTAAAGAGCTTTAGAACAAGGCATATTTTTCCCTGCTGGTTCCGTGGGTGGGGGACCCATCTCCAGCCGTATAGCCATTTTTGTGCCTGGTGCGGCGCCAAGTGGGAAACGGTGGTGTCGAGGGTGAAGGCAGCAGGAAAGCCCGCAGCCCCCAGGTGTGTGCGGCTACGCAAGCGGTTCCCAAAGGTCTTTAGAACAAGGCATAGTTTTCCCTGCTGGCTCTTTCGGTGTGGGACGCATCTCCAGCCGTATGGCTGTTTTTGTGCCTGGCGTGGCACCAAGCGGAAAAGGGTGCTGTGGACGCTGAAGGCAGCAGGAAAGGTCGCAGCCCCTGGTCTGTGGGGCTACGCAAGCGGTTCCCACAGAGCTTTAGAACAAGGCATAGTTTTCCTGCTGGTTCCTTGGGCGGGGGACCCATCTCCAGCCGTATGGCCATTTTTGTGCCTGGAGGGACACCTAGTGGGAAAGCGTAGTATTGAGGCTGAAGGCAGCAGAAAAGCCCGCAGCCCCCAGGTCTGTGGGGCTACGCAAGAGGTTCCCTAAAGAGCTTTAGAACAAGGCATAGTTTCCCCTGCTGGCTCCTTTGGCGGGGGACCCATCTCAAGCCGTATAGCCATTTTTGTGCCTGGCGCGATGCCAAGTGGGAAAGGGTGGTGTCAAGGCTGAAGGCAGCAGGAAATCCCGCAGCCCCCAGGTCTGTGGGGCTACGCAAGCGGTTCCCAAAGAGCTTTAGAACAAGGCCTACTTTTCCCTGCTGGGTCTTTGAGCGGGGGACAAATCTCCAGCCGTATGGCTGTTTTTCTGCCTGGTGCGGCGCCAAGTGGGAAAGAGTGGTGTGGAGGCTGAAGGCAGCAGGAAAGCTCGCAGCCCCAAGGTCTGTGGGGCTACGCAAGAGGTTCCCAAATAGCTTCAGAACAAGGCCTAGTTTTCCCTGCTGGCTCCTTGGGCGGGTGACCCATCTCCAGCCGTATGGCCATTTTTGTGCCTGGCGTGGCGCCAAGTGGGAAAGGGTGGTTTTGAGGCTGAAGGCAGCAGGAAAGCCTGCAGCCCCCAGGTCTGTGGGGCTACGGAAGCGGTTCCCACAGAGCTTTAGAACAAGGCATTTTTTTCCCTGCTGGCTCCTTGGGTGGGGGATCCATCTCCAGCCGTATGGCCATTTTTGTGCCTGGCGCGACGCCAAGTGGGAAAGGGTGTTTTTGAGACTGAAGGCAGCAGGAAAGCCCGCAGCCCCCAGGTGTGTGGGGCTACGCAAGCAGTTCCCAAAGAACTTTAAACAAGGCCTAGTTTTCCCTGCTGGCTCTTTCGGCGTGGGACGCATCTCCAGCCGTATGGCTGTTTTTGTGCCTGGCGTGGCAACAAGTGGGAAAGGGTGGTGTCGAGGCTGAAGGCAGCAGGAAAGCCCGCAGCCCCCAGGTCTGTGGGGCTACGCAAGTGGTTCCCAAAGAGCTTTAGAAGAAGGCCTAGTTTTCCCTGCTGGCTCCTTGTGCGGGCGACCCATCTCCAGCCGTATAGCCATTTTTGTGCCTGGCGCGGCGCCAAGTGGGAAAGGGTGGTGTGGAGGCTGAAGGCAGTAGAAAAGCCCGCAGCCCCCAGGTCTGTGGGTGCTACGCAAGCGGTTCCCAAAGAGCTTTAGAACAAGGCCTAGTTTTCCCTGCTGGGTCTTTGAGCGGGGGACACATCTCCAGCCGTATGGCCATATTTGTGCCTGGTGTGGCGCCAAGTGGGAAAGGGTGGTGTCGAGGCTGAAGGCAGCAGGAAAGCCCGCAGCCCCCAGGTCTGTGGGGCTACGCAAGCGGTTCCCAAAGAGCTTTAGAACAAGGCATAGTTTTCCCTGCTGGCTCTTTGGGCGGGGGATCCATCTCCAGCCGCATGGCCATTATTGTGCCTGGAGCGACACCTAGTGGGAAAGCGTAGTATTGAGGCTGAAGGCAGCAGGAAAGCCTGCAACCCCCAGGTCTGTGGGTGCTACGCAAGCGGTTCCCAAAGAGCTTTAGAACAAGGCCTAATTTTCCCTGCTGGGTCTTTGAGCGGGGGACACATCTCCAGCCGTATGGCTGTTTTTGTGCCTGGCGTGGCACCAAGTAGGAAAGAGTGGTGTGGAGGCTGAAGGCAGCAGGAAAGCCCGCAGCCCCCAGGTCTGTGGGGCTACGCAAGCAGTTCCCAAAGAGCTTTAGAACAAGGCATATTTTTCCCTGCTGGTTCCGTGGGTGGGGGACCCATCTCCAGCCGTATAGCCATTTTTGTGCCTGGTGCGGCGCCAAGTGGGAAACGGTGGTGTCGAGGGTGAAGGCAGCAGGAAAGCCCGCAGCCCCCAGGTGTGTGCGGCTACGCAAGCGGTTCCCAAAGGTCTTAAGAACAAGGCATAGTTTTCCCTGCTGGCTCTTTCGGTGTGGGACGCATCTCCAGCCGTAAGGCTGTTTTTGTGCCTGGCGTGGCACCAAGCGGAAAAGGGTGGTGTGGAGGCTGAAGGCAGCAGGAAAGGTCACAGCCCCTGGTCTGTGGGGCTACGCAAGCGGTTCCCAAAGAGCTTTAGAACAAGGCATAGTTTTCCTGCTGGTTCCTTGGGCGGGGGACCCATCTCCAGCCGTATGGCCATTTTTGTGCCTGGAGGGACACCTAGTGGGAAAGCGTAGTATTGAGGCTGAAGGCAGCAGAAAAGCCCGCAGCCCCCAGGTCTGTGGGGCTACGCAAGAGGTTCCCTAAAGAGCTTTAGAACAAGGCATAGTTTCCCCTGCTGTCTCCTTTGGCGGGGGACCCATCTCAAGCCGTATAGCCATTTTTGTGCCTGGCGCGATGCCAAGTGGGAAAGGGTGGTGTCAAGGCTGAAGGCAGCAGGAAAGCCCGCAGCCCCCAGGTCTGTGGGGCTACGCAAGCGGTTCCCAAAGAGCTTTAGAACAAGGCCTAGTTTTCCCTGCTGGGTCTTTGAGCGGGGGATAAATCTCCAGCCGTATGGCTGTTTTTGTGCCTGGTGCGGCGCCAAGTGGGAAAGAGTGGTGTGGAGGCTGAAGGCAGCAGGAAAGCCCGCAGCCCCCAGGTCTATGGGGCTACGCAAGAGGTTCCCAAATAGCTTCAGAACAAGTCCTAGTTTTCCCTGCTGGCTCCTTGGGCGGGTGACCCATCTCCAGCCGTATGGCCATTTTTGTGCCTGGCGTGGCGCCAAGTGGGAAAGGGTGGTGTGGAGGCTGAAGGCAGCAGGAAAGCCTGCAGCCCCCAGGTCTGTGGGGCTACGCAAGCGGTTCCCACAGAGCTTTAGAACAAGGCATTTTTTTCCCTGCTGGCTCCTTGGGTGGGGGACCCATCTCCAGCCGTATGGCCATTTTTGTGCCTGGCGCGACGCCAAGTGGGAAAGGTGTTTTTGAGACTGAAGGCAGCAGGAAAGCCTGCAGCCCCCAGGTCTGTGGGACTACGCAAGCGGTTCCCACAGAGCTTTAGAACAAGGCATTTTTTTCCCTACTGGCTCCTTGGGCGGGCGACCCATCTCCAGCCATATGGCCATTTTTGTCCTGTCGCGACGCCAAGTGGGAAAGGGTGGTGTCGAGGCTGAAGGCAGCAGAAAAGCCCGCAGCCACCAGGTGTGTGGGGCTACGCAAGTGGTTCCCAAAGAGCTTTAGAACAAGGCATAGTTTTCCCTGCTGGCTCTTTGGGCGGGGGACCCATCTCCAGCCGTATAGCCATTTTTGTGCCTGGCGTGGCACAAGTGGGAAAGGGTGGTGTCGAGGCTGAAAGCAGCAGGAAAGCCCGCAGCCCCCAGGTCTGTGGGGCTATGCAAGCGGTTCCCAAAGAGCTTTAGAACAAGGCCTACTTTACTCTGCTGGCTCCTTGGGTGGCGGACCCATCTCCAGCCGTATAGCCATTTTTGTGCCTGGCGCGGCGCCAAGTGCGAAAGGGTGGTGTGGAGGCTGAAGGCAGCAGGAAAGCCCGCAGCCCCCAGGTCTGTGGGGCTACGCAAGAGGTTTCCAAATACCTTTAGAACAAGGCCTAGTTTTCCCTGCTGGCTCCTTGGGCGGGTGACCCATCTCCAGCCGTATGGCCATTTTTATACCTGGTGTGGCGCCAAGTGGGAAAGGGTGGTGTTGAGGCTGAAGGCAGTAGAAAAGCCCGCAGCCCCCAGGTCTGTGGGTGCTACGCAAGCGGTTCCCAAAGAGCTTTAGAACAAGGCCTAGTTTTCCCTGCTGGGTCTTTGAGCGGGGGACACATCTCCAGCCGTATGGCCATATTTGTGCCTGGTGTGGCGCCAAGTGGGAAAGGGTGGTGTCGAGGCTGAAGGCAGCAGGAAAGCCCGCAGCCCCCAGGTCCGTGGGGCTACGCAAGCGGTTCCCAAAGAGCTTTAGAACAAGGCATAGTTTTCCCTGCTGGCTCTTTGGGCGGGGTACCCATCTCCAGCCGCATGGCCATTAATGTGCCTGGAGCGACACCTAGTGGGAAAGCGTAGTATTGAGGCTGAAGGCAGCAGGAAAGCCTGCAACCCCCAGGTCTGTGGGTGCTACGCAAGCGGTTCCCAAAGAGCTTTAGAACAAGGCCTAATTTTCCCTGCTGGGTCTTTGAGCGGGGGACACATCTCCAGCCGTATGGCTGTTTTTGTGCCTGGCGTGGCACCAAGTGGGAAAGAGTGGTGTGGAGGCTGAAGGCAGCAGGAAAGCCCGCAGCCCCCAGGTCTGTGGGGCTACGCAAGCGGTTCCCAAAGAGCTTTAGAACAAGGCATATTTTTCCCTGCTGGTTCCGTGGGTGGGGGACCCATCTCCAGCCGTATAGCCATTTTTGTGCCTGGTGCGGCGCCAAGTGGGAAACGGTGGTGTCGAGGGTGAAGGCAGCAGGAAAGCCCGCAGCCCCCAGGTGTGTGCGGCTACGCAAGCGGTTCCCAAAGGTCTTTAGAACAAGGCATAGTTTTCCCTGCTGGCTCTTTCGGCGTGGGACGCATCTCCAGCCGTATGGCTGTTTTTGTGCCTGGCGTGGCACCAAGCGGAAAAGGGTGGTGTGGAGGCTGAAGGCAGCAGGAAAGGTCGCAGCCCCTGGTCTGTGGGGCTACGCAAGCGGTTCCCAAAGAGCTTTAGAACAAGGCATAGTTTTCCTGCTGGTTCCTTGGGCGGGGGACCCATCTCCAGCCGTATGGCCATTTTTGTGCCTGGAGGGACACCTAGTGGGAAAGCGTAGTATTGAGGCTGAAGGCCGCAGAAAAGCCCGCAGCCCCCAGGTCTGTGGGGCTACGCAAGAGGTTCCCTAAAGAGCTTTAGAACAAGGCATAGTTTCCCCTGCTGTCTCCTTTGGCGGGGGACCCATCTCAAGCCGTATAGCCATTTTTGTGCCTGGCGCGATGCCAAGTGGGAAAGGGTGGTGTCAAGGCTGAAGGCAGCAGGAAAGCCCGCAGCCCCCAGGTCTGTGGGGCTACGCAAGCGGTTCCCAAAGAGCTTTAGAACAAGGCCTACTTTTCCCTGCTGGGTCTTTGAGCGGGGGACAAATCTCCAGCCGTATGGCTGTTTTTGTGCCTGGTGCGGCGCCAAGTGGGAAAGAGTGGTGTGGAGGCTGAAGGCAGCAGGAAAGCCCGCAGCCCCAAGGTCTGTGGGGCTACGCAAGAGGTTCCCAAATAGCTTCAGAACAAGGCCTAGTTTTCCCTGCTGGCTCCTTGGGCGGGTGACCCATCTCCAGCCGTATGGCCATTTTTGTGCCTGGCGTGGCGCCAAGTGGGAAAGGGTGGTTTTGAGGCTGAAGGCAGCAGGAAAGCCTGCAGCCCCCAGGTCTGTGGGGCTACGCAAGCGGTTCCCACAGAGCTTTAGAACAAGGCATTTTTTTCCCTGCTGGCTCCTTGGGTGGGGGACCCATCTCCAGCCGTATGGCCATTTTTGTGCCTGGCGCGACGCCAATTGGGAAAGGGTGTTTTTGAGACTGAAGGCAGCAGGAAAGCCTGCAGCCCCCAGGTCTGTGGGGCTACGCAAGCGGTTCCCACAGAGCTTTAGAACAAGGCATTTTTTTCCCTGCTGGCTCCTTGGGTGGGGGACCCATCTCCAGCCGTATGGCTGTTTTTGTGCCTGGCGTGTCACCAAGTGGGAAAGGGTGGTGTGGAGGCTGAAGGCAGCAGGAAAGCCCGCAGCCCCCAGGTCTGTGGGGCTACGCAAGCGGTTCCCAAAGAGCTTTAGAACAAGGCATAGTTTTCCCTGCTGGCTCTTTGGGCGGGGGACCCATCTCCAGCCGCATGGCCATTTTTGTGCCTGGTGCGGCGCCAAGTGGGAAAGGGTGGTGTCGAGGCTGAAGGCAGCAGGAAAGCCCGCAGCCCCCAGGTGTGTGGGGCTACGCAAGCGGTTCCCAAAGGGCTTTAGAACAAGGCATAGTTTTCCCTGCTGTCTCTTTCGGTGTGGGACGCATCTCCAGCCGTATGGCTGTTTTTGTGCCTGGCGTGGCACCAAGTGGGAAAGGGTGGTGTGGAGGCTGAAGGCAGCAGGAAAGGTCGCAGCCCCCAGGTCTGTGGGGCTACGCAAGCGGTTCCCGTAGAGCTTTAGAAGAAGGCGTTGTTTTCCCTGCTGGCTCCTTGTGTGGCGGACCCATCTCCAGCCATATGGCCATTTTTGTGCCTGGCGCGACGCCAAGTGGAAAGGGTGGTGTCGAGGCTGAAGGCAGCAGGAAAGCCCGCAGCCCCCAAGTCTGTGGGGCTATGCAAGCGGTTCCCAAAGAGCTTTAGAACAAGGCCTAGTTTACTCTGCTGGCTCCTTGGGTGGGGGATCCATCTCCAGCCGTATGGCCATTTTTGTGCCTGGCGCGACGCCAAGTGGGAAAGGGTGTTTTTGAGACTGAAGGCAGCAGGAAAGCCCGCAGCCCCCAGGTGTGTGGGGCTACGCAAGCAGTTCCCAAAGAACTTTAAACAAGGCCTAGTTTTCCCTGCTGGCTCTTTCGGCGTGGGACGCATCTCCAGCCGTATGGCTGTTTTTGTGCCTGGCGTGGCAACAAGTGGAAAAGGGTGGTGTCGAGGCTGAAGGCAGCAGGAAAGCCCGCAGCCCCCAGGTCTGTGGGGCTACGCAAGTGGTTCCCAAAGAGCTTTAGAAGAAGGCCTAGTTTTCCCTGCTGGCTCCTTGTGCGGGCGACCCATCTCCAGCCGTATAGCCATTTTTGTGCCTGGCGCGGCGCCAAGTGGGAAAGGGTGGTGTGGAGGCTGAAGGCAGTAGAAAAGCCCGCAGCCCCCAGGTCTGTGGGTGCTACGCAAGCGGTTCCCAAAGAGCTTTAGAACAAGGCCTAGTTTTCCCTGCTGGGTCTTTGAGCGGGGGACACATCTCCAGCCGTATGGCCATATTTGTGCCTGGTGTGGCGCCAAGTGGGAAAGGGTGGTGTCGAGGCTGAAGGCAGCAGGAAAGCCCGCAGCCCCCAGGTCTGTGGGGCTACGCAAGCGGTTCCCAAAGAGCTTTAGAACAAGGCATAGTTTTCCCTGCTGGCTCTTTGGGCGGGGTACCCATCTCCAGCCGCATGGCCATTAATGTGCCTGGAGCGACACCTAGTGGGAAAGCGTAGTATTGAGGCTGAAGGCAGCAGGAAAGCCTGCAACCCCCAGGTCTGTGGGTGCTACGCAAGCGGTTCCCAAAGAGCTTTAGAACAAGGCCTAATTTTCCCTGCTGGGTCTTTGAGCGGGGGACACATCTCCAGCCGTATGGCTGTTTTTGTGCCTGGCGTGGCACCAAGTGGGAAAGAGTGGTGTGGAGGCTGAAGGCAGCAGGAAAGCCCGCAGCCCCCAGGTCTGTGGGGCTACGCAAGCGGTTCCCAAAGAGCTTTAGAACAAGGCATATTTTTCCCTGCTGGTTCCGTGGGTGGGGGACCCATCTCCAGCCGTATAGCCATTTTTGTGCCTGGTGCGGCGCCAAGTGGGAAACGGTGGTGTCGAGGGTGAAGGCAGCAGGAAAGCCCGCAGCCCCCAGGTGTGTGCGGCTACGCAAGCGGTTCCCAAAGGTCTTTAGAACAAGGCATAGTTTTCCCTGCTGGCTCTTTCGGCGTGGGACGCATCTCCAGCCGTATGGCTGTTTTTGTGCCTGGCGTGGCACCAAGCGGAAAAGGGTGGTGTGGAGGCTGAAGGCAGCAGGAAAGGTCGCAGCCCCTGGTCTGTGGGGCTACGCAAGCGGTTCCCAAAGAGCTTTAGAACAAGGCATAGTTTTCCTGCTGGTTCCTTGGGCGGGGGACCCATCTCCAGCCGTATGGCCATTTTTGTGCCTGGAGGGACACCTAGTGGGAAAGCGTAGTATTGAGGCTGAAGGCCGCAGAAAAGCCCGCAGCCCCCAGGTCTGTGGGGCTACGCAAGAGGTTCCCTAAAGAGCTTTAGAACAAGGCATAGTTTCCCCTGCTGTCTCCTTTGGCGGGGGACCCATCTCAAGCCGTATAGCCATTTTTGTGCCTGGCGCGATGCCAAGTGGGAAAGGGTGGTGTCAAGGCTGAAGGCAGCAGGAAAGCCCGCAGCCCCCAGGTCTGTGGGGCTACGCAAGCGGTTCCCAAAGAGCTTTAGAACAAGGCCTACTTTTCCCTGCTGGGTCTTTGAGCGGGGGACAAATCTCCAGCCGTATGGCTGTTTTTGTGCCTGGTGCGGCGCCAAGTGGGAAAGAGTGGTGTGGAGGCTGAAGGCAGCAGGAAAGCCCGCAGCCCCAAGGTCTGTGGGGCTACGCAAGAGGTTCCCAAATAGCTTCAGAACAAGGCCTAGTTTTCCCTGCTGGCTCCTTGGGCGGGTGACCCATCTCCAGCCGTATGGCCATTTTTGTGCCTGGCGTGGCGCCAAGTGGGAAAGGGTGGTTTTGAGGCTGAAGGCAGCAGGAAAGCCTGCAGCCCCCAGGTCTGTGGGGCTACGCAAGCGGTTCCCACAGAGCTTTAGAACAAGGCATTTTTTTCCCTGCTGGCTCCTTGGGTGGGGGACCCATCTCCAGCCGTATGGCCATTTTTGTGCCTGGCGCGACGCCAATTGGGAAAGGGTGTTTTTGAGACTGAAGGCAGCAGGAAAGCCTGCAGCCCCCAGGTCTGTGGGGCTACGCAAGCGGTTCCCACAGAGCTTTAGAACAAGGCATTTTTTTCCCTGCTGGCTCCTTGGGTGGGGGTCCCATCTCCAGCCGTATGGCTGTTTTTGTGCCTGGCGTGTCACCAAGTGGGAAAGGGTGGTGTGGAGGCTGAAGGCAGCAGGAAAGCCCGCAGCCCCCAGGTCTGTGGGGCTACGCAAGCGGTTCCCAAAGAGCTTTAGAACAAGGCATAGTTTTCCCTGCTGGCTCTTTGGGCGGGGGACCCATCTCCAGCCGCATGGCCATTTTTGTGCCTGGTGCGGCGCCAAGTGGGAAAGGGTGGTGTCGAGGCTGAAGGCAGCAGGAAAGCCCGCAGCCCCCAGGTGTGTGGGGCTACGCAAGCGGTTCCCAAAGGGCTTTAGAACAAGGCATAGTTTTCCCTGCTGTCTCTTTCGGTGTGGGACGCATCTCCAGCCGTATGGCTGTTTTTGTGCCTGGCGTGGCACCAAGTGGGAAAGGGTGGTGTGGAGGCTGAAGGCAGCAGGAAAGGTCGCAGCCCCCAGGTCTGTGGGGCTACGCAAGCGGTTCCCGTAGAGCTTTAGAAGAAGGCGTTGTTTTCCCTGCTGGCTCCTTGTGTGGCGGACCCATCTCCAGCCATATGGCCATTTTTGTGCCTGGCGCGACGCCAAGTGGAAAGGGTGGTGTCGAGGCTGAAGGCAGCAGGAAAGCCCGCAGCCCCCAAGTCTGTGGGGCTATGCAAGCGGTTCCCAAAGAGCTTTAGAACAAGGCCTAGTTTACTCTGCTGGCACCTTGGGTGGGGGACCCATCTCCAGCCGTATAGCCATTTTTGTGCCTGGCGTGGCACAAGTGGGAAAGGGTGGTGTCGAGGCTGAAGGCAGCAGGAAAGCCCGCAGCCCCCAAGTCTGTGGGGCTATGCAAGAGGTTCCCAAAGAGCTTTAGAACAAGGCCTGGTTTTCCCTGCTGGCTCCTTGGGCGTGGGACAAATCTCCATCCGTATGGTCATTTTTGTGCCTGGCGCGGCGCCAAGTGGGAAAGGGTGGTGTCGAGGCTGAAGGCAGCAGGAAAGCTTGCAGCCCCGAGGTCTGTGGGTGCTACACAAGCGGTTCCCAAAGAGCTTTAGAACAAGGCATAGTTTTCCCTGCTGGGTCTTTGAGCGGGGGACACATCTCCAGCCGTATGGCCATATTTGTGCCTGGTGTGGCGCCAAGTGGGAAAGGGTGGTGTCAAGGCTGAAGGCAGCAGGAAAGCCCGCAGCCCCCAGGTCTGTGGGGCTACGCAAGCGGTTCCCAAAGAGCTTTAGAACAAGGCCTACTTTTCCCTGCTGGGTCTTTGAGCGGGGGACAAATCTCCAGCCGTATGGCTGTTTTTGTGCCTGGTGCGGCGCCAAGTGGGAAAGAGTGGTGTGGAGGCTGAAGGCAGCAGGAAAGCCCGCAGCCCCAAGGTCTGTGGGGCTACGCAAGATGTTCCCAAATAGCTTCAGAACAAGGCCTAGTTTTCCCTGCTGGCTCCTTGGGCGGGTGACCCATCTCCAGCCGTATGGCCGTTTTTGTGCCTGGCGTGGCGCCAAGTGGGAAAGGGTGGTTTTGAGGCTGAAGGCAGCAGGAAAGCCTGCAGCCCCCAGGTCTGTGGGGCTACGCAAGCGGTTCCCACAGAGCTTTAGAACAAGGCATTTTTTTCCCTGCTGGCTCCTTGGGTGGGGGATCCATCTCCAGCCGTATGGCCATTTTTGTGCCTGGCGCGACGCCAAGTGGGAAAGGGTGTTTTTGAGACTGAAGGCAGCAGGAAAGCCCGCAGCCCCCAGGTGTGTGGGGCTACGCAAGCAGTTCCCAAAGAACTTTAAAGAAGGCCTAGTTTTCCCTGCTGGCTCTTTCGGCGTGGGACGCATCTCCAGCCGTATGGCTGTTTTTGTGCCTGGCGTGGCAACAAGTGGGAAAGGGTGGTGTCGAGGCTGAAGGCAGCAGGAAAGCCCGCAGCCCCCAGGTCTGTGGGGCTACGCAAGTGGTTCCCAAAGAGCTTTAGAACAAGGCCTAGTTTTCCCTGCTGGCTCCTTGTGCGGGCGACCCATCTCCAGCCGTATAGCCATTTTTGTGCCTGGCGCGGCGCCAAGTGGGAAAGGGTGTTGTGGAGGCTGAAGGCAGTAGAAAAGCCTGCAGCCCCCAGGTCTGTGGGGCTACGCAAGCGGTTCCCAAAGAGCTTTAGAACAAGGCCTATTTTTGCCTGCTGGGTCTTTGGGTGGGGGACCCATCTCCAGCCGTATGGCTGTTTTTGTGCCTGGCGTGTCACCAAGTGGGAAAGGGTGTTGTGGAGGCTGAAGGCAGCAGGAAAGCCCGCAGCCCCCAGGTCTGTGGGGCTACGCAAGCGGTTCCCAAAGAGCTTTAGAACAAGGCCTATTTTTGCCTGCTGGGTCTTTGGGCGGGGGACCCATCTCCAGCCGCATGGCCATTTTTGTGCCTGGTGCGGCGCCAAGTGGGAAAGGGTGGTGTCGACGCTGAAGGCAGCATGAAACCCCGCAGCCCCCAGGTGTGTGGGGCTACGCAAGCGGTTCCCAAAGGGCTTTAGAACAAGGCATAGTTTTCCCTGCTGTCTCTTTCGGTGTGGGACGCATCTCCAGCCGTATGGCTGTTTTTGTGCCTGGCGTGGCACCAAGTGGGAAAGGGTGGTGTGGAGGCTGAAGGCAGCAGGAAAGGTCGCAGCCCCTGGTCTGTGGGGCTACGCAAGCGGTTCCCGTAGAGCTTTAGAAGAAGGCATTGTTTTCCCTGCTGGCTCCTTGTGCGGGGGACGCATCTCCAGCCATATGGCCATTTTTGTGCCTGGCGTGGCGCCAAGTGGGAAAGGGTGGTGTCGAGGCTGAAGGCAGCAGGAAAGCTTGCAGCCCCAGGTCTGTGGGGCTACGCAAGCGGTGCCCTAAGAGCTTTAGAACAAGGCATAGTTTTCCAGCTGGTTCCTTGGGCGGGGGACCCATCTCCAGCCGTATGGCCATTTTTGTGCCTGGAGGGACACCTAGTGGGAAAGCGTAGTATTGAGGCTGAAGGCAGCAGAAAAGCCCGCAGCCCCCAGGTCTGTGGGGCTACGCAAGAGGTTCCCTAAAGACCTTTAGAACACGGCATAGTTTCCCCTGCTGGCTCCTTGGGCGGGGGACCCATCTCCAGCCGTATAGCCATTTTTGTGCTTGGCGCGATGCCAAGTGGGAAAGGGTGGTGTCGAGGCTGAAGGCAGCAGGAAAGCCCGCAGCCCCAAGGTCTGTGGGGCTACGCAAGAGGTTCCCAAAGAGCTTTAGAACAAGGCCTAGTTTTCCCTGCTGGCTCCTTGGGCGGGTGACCCATCTCCAGCCGTATGGCTGTTTTTGTGCCTGGCGTGGCCCCAAGTGGGAAAGGGTGGTGTCGAGGCTGAAGGCAGCAGGAAAGCCCGCAGCCCCCAGGTCTGTGGGGCTACGCAAGCGGTTCCCAAAGAGCTTTAGAACAAGGCATAGTTTTCCCTGCTGGCTCTTTGGGCGGGGGACCCATCTCCAGCCGCATGGCCATTATTGTGCCTGGAGCGACACCTAGTGGGAAAGCGTAGTATTAAGGCTGAAGGCAGCAGGAAAGCCCGCAGCCCCCAGGTCTGTGGGTACTACGCAAGCGGTTCCCAAAGAGCTTTAGAACAAGGCATAGTTTTCCCTGCTGGCTCTTTGGGCGGGGGACCCATCTCCAGCCGTATACCCATTTTTGTGCCTGGCGTGGCACAAGTGGGAAAGGGTGGTGTCGAGGCTGAAGGCAGCAGGAAAGCCCGCAGCCCCCAAGTCTGTGGGGCTATGCAAGCGGTTCCCAAAGAGCTTTAGAACAAGGCCAAGTTTACTCTGCTGGCTCCTTGGCCGTGGGACAAATCTCCATCCGTATGGTCATTTTTGTGCCTGGCGCGGCACCAAGTGGGAAAGGGTGGTGTCGAGGCTGAAGGCAGCAGGAAAGCTTGAAGCCCCCAGGTCTGTGGGGCTACGCAAGAGGTTCCCAAAGAGCTTTAGAACAAGGCCTGGTTTTCCCTGCTGGCTCTTTGGGTGTGGGACAAATCTCCATCCGTATGGTCATTTTTGTGCCTGGCGCAGCGCCAAGTGGGAAAGGGTGGTGTCGAGGCTGAAGGCAGCAGGAAAGCTTGAAGCCCCGAGGTCTGTGGGTGCTACGCAAGTGGTTCCCAAAGAGCTTTAGAAGAAGGCCTAGTTTTCCCTGCTGGCTCCTTGTGCGGGCGACCCATCTCCAGCCGTATAGCCATTTTTGTGCCTGGCGCGGCGCCAAGTGGGAAAGGGTGGTGTGGAGGCTGAAGGCAGTAGAAAAGCCCGCAGCCCCCAGGTCTGTGGGTGCTACGCAAGCGGTTCCCAAAGAGCTTTAGAACAAGGCATAGTTTTCCCTGCTGGGTCTTTGAGCGGGGGACACATCTCCAGCCGTATGGCCATATTTGTATCTGGTGTGGCGCCAAGTGGGAAAGGGCGGTGTCGAGGCTGAAGGCAGCAGGAAAGCCCGCAGCCCCCAGGTCTGTGGGGCTACGCAAGCGGTTCCCAAAGAGCTTTAGAACAAGGCATAGTTTTCCCTGCTGGCTCTTTGGGCGGGGGACCCATCTCCAGCCGCATGGCCATTATTGTGCCTGGAGCGACACCTAGTGGGAAAGCGTAGTATTGAGGCTGAAGGCAGCAGGAAAGCCTGCAACCCCCAGGTCTGTGGGTGCTACGCAAGCGGTTCCCAAAGAGCTTTAGAACAAGGCCTAATTTTCCCTGCTGGGTCTTTGAGCGGGGGACACATCTCCAGCCGTATGGCTGTTTTTGTGCCTGGCGTGGCACCAAGTGGGAAAGAGTGGTGTGGAGGCTGAAGGCAGCAGGAAAGCCCGCAGCCCCCAGGTCTGTGGGGCTACGCAAGCAGTTCCCAAAGAGCTTTAGAACAAGGCCTAGTTTTCCCTGCTGGTTCCGTGGGTGGGGGACCCATCTCCAGCCGTATAGACATTTTTGTGCCTGGTGCGGCGCCAAGTGGGAAACGGTGGTGTCGAGGGTGAAGGCAGCAGGAAAGCCCGCAGCCCCCAGGTGTGTGCGGCTACGCAAGCGGTTCCCAAAGGTCTTTAGAACAAGGCATAGTTTTCCCTGCTGGCTCTTTCGGTGTGGGACGCATCTCCAGCCGTAAGGCTGTTTTTGTGCCTGGCGTGGCACCAAGCGGAAAAGGGTGGTGTGGAGGCTGAAGGCAGCAGGAAAGGTCGCAGCCCCAAGGTCTGTGGGGCTACGCAAGCGGTTCCCAAAGAGCTTTAGAACAAGGCATAGTTTTCCTGCTGGTTCCTTGGGCGGGGGACCCATCTCCAGCCGTATGGCCATTTTTGTGCCTGGAGGGACACCTAGTGGGAAAGCGTAGTATTGAGGCTGAAGGCAGCAGAAAAGCCCGCAGCCCCCAGGTCTGTGGGGCTACGCAAGAGGTTCCCTAAAGAGCTTTAGAACAAGGCATAGTTTCCCCTGCTGTCTCCTTTGGCGGGGGACCCATCTCAAGCCGTATAGCCATTTTTGTGCCTGGCGCGATGCCAAGTGGGAAAGGGTGGTGTCAAGGCTGAAGGCAGCAGGAAAGCCCGCAGCCCCCAGGTTTGTGGGGCTACGCAAGCGGTTCCCAAAGAGCTTTAGAACAAGGCCTACTTTTCCCTGCTGGGTCTTTGAGCGGGGGACAAATCTCCAGCCGTATGGCTGTTTTTGTGCCTGGTGCGGCGCCAAGTGGGAAAGAGTGGTGTGGAGGCTGAAGGCAGCAGGAAAGCCCGCAGCCCCAAGGTCTGTGGGGCTACGCAAGAGGTTCCCAAATAGCTTCAGAACAAGTCCTAGTTTTCCCTGCTGGCTCCTTGGGCGGGGGACCCATCTCCAGCCGTATGGCCATTTTTGTGCCTGGCGTGGCGCCAAGTGGGAAAGGGTGGTTTTGAGGCTGAAGGCAGCAGGAAAGCCTGCAGCCCCCAGGTCTGTGGGGCTACGCAAGCGGTTCCCACAGAGCTTTAAAACAAGGCATTTTTTTCCCTGCTGGCTCCTTGGGTGGGGGACCCATCTCCAGCCGTATGGCCATTTTTGTGCCTGGCGCGACGCCAAGTGGGAAAGGGTGTTTTTGAGACTGAAGACAGCAGGAAAGCCTGCAGCCCCCAGGTCTGTGGGTGCTACGCAAGCGGTTCCCACAGAGCTTTAGAACAAGGCATTTTTTTCCCTGCTGGCTCCTTGGGTGGGGGACCCATCTCCAGCCGTATGGCTGTTTTTGTGCCTGGCGTGTCACCAAGTGGGAAAGGGTGGTGTGGAGGCTGAAGGCAGCAGGAAAGCCCGCAGCCCCCAGGTCTGTGGGGCTACGCAAGCGGTTCCCAAAGAGCTTTAGAACATGGCATAGTTTTCCCTGCTGGCTCTTTGGGCGGGGGACCCATCTCCAGCCGCATGGCCATTTTTGTGCCTGGTGCGGCGCCAAGTGGGAAAGGGTGGTGTCGAGGCTGAAGGCAGCAGGAAAGCCCGCAGCCCCCAGGTGTGTGGGGCTACGCAAGCGGTTCCCAAAGGGCTTTAGAACAAGGCATAGTTTTCCCTGCTGTCTCTTTCGGTGTGGGACGCATCTCCAGCCGTATGGCTGTTTTTGTGCCTGGCGTGGCACCAAGTGGGAAAGGGTGGTGTGGAGGCTGAAGGCAGCAGGAAAGGTCGCAGCCCCTGGTCTGTGGGGCTACGCAAGCGGTTCCCGTAGAGCTTTAGAAGAAGGCATTGTTTTCCCTGCTGGCTCCTTGGGCGGGGGACCCATCTCCAGCCGTATGGCCATTTTTGTGCCTGGAGGGACACCTAGTGGGAAAGCGTAGTATTGAGGCTGAAGGCAGCAGAAAAGCCCGCAGCCCCCAGGTCTGTGGGGCTACGCAAGAGGTTCCCTAAAGAACTTTAGAACACGGCATAGTTTTCCCTGCTGGCTCCTTGGGCGGGGGACCCATCTCCAGCCGTATACCCATTTTTGTGCTTGGCGCGATGCCAAGTGGCAAAGGGTGGTGTCGAGGCTGAAGGCAGCAGGAAAGCCCGCAGCCCCCAGGTCTGTGGGGCTACGCAAGCGGTTCCCAAAGAGCTTTAGAACAAGGCCTACTTTTCCCTGCTCGGTCTTGGAACGGGGGACAAATCTCCAGCCGTATGGCTGTTTTTGTGCCTGGCGTGGCACCAAGTGGGAAAGAGTGGTATGGAGGCTGAAGGCAGCAGGAAAGCCCGCAGCCCCCATGTCTGTGGGGCTACGCAAGCCGTTCCCAAAGAGCTTTAGAACAAGGCATAGTTTTCCCTGCTGGCTCCTTCGGCGGGTGACCCATCTCCAGCCGTATGGCTGTTTTTGTGCCTGGCGTGGCGCCAAGTGGGAAAGGGTGGTGTGGAGGCTGAAGGCAGCAGGAAAGCCCGCAGCCCCCAGGTCTGTGGGGCTACGCAAGCGGTTCCCAAAGAGCTTTAGAACAAGGCATAGATTTCCCTGCTGGCTCTTTGGGCGGGGGACCCATCTCCAGCCGCATGGCCATTATTGTGCCTGGAGCGACACGTAGTGGGAAAGCGTAGTATTAAGGCTGAAGGCAGCAGGAAAGCCCGCAGCCCCCAGGTCTGTGGGTGCTACGCAAGCGGTTCCCAAAGAGCTTTAGAACAAGGCATAGTTTTCCCTGCTGGCTCTTTGGGCGGGGGACCCATCTCCAGCCGTATACCCATTTTTGTGCCTGGCGTGGCACAAGTGGGAAAGGGTGGTGTCGAGGCTGAAGGCAGCAGGAAAGCCCGCAGCCCCAGGTCTGTGGGGCTACGCAAGAGGTTCCCAAAGAGCTTTAGAACAAGGCCTGGTTTTCCCTCCTGGCTCCTTGGGCGTGGGACAAATCTCCATCCGTATGGCCATTTTTGTGCCTGGTGCGGCGCCAAGTGGGAAAGGGTGTTTTTGAGGCTGAAGGCAGCAGGAAAGCCCGCAGCCCCCAGGTCTGTGGGGCTACGCAAGCGGTTCCCAAAGAACTTTAGAACAAGGCATAGTTTTCCCTGCTGGCTCTTTCGGTGTGGGACGCATCTCCAGCCGTATGGCTGTTTTTGTGCCTGGCGTGGCACCAAGTGGGAAAGGCTGGTGTCGAGGCTGAAGGCAGCAGGGAAGCCCGCAGCCCCCAGGTCTCTGGGGCTACGCAAGCGGTTCCCTAAGAGCTTTAGAAGAAGGCATATTTTTCCCTGCTGGTTCCTTGTGCGGGGGACCCATCTCCAGTCATATGGCCATTTTTGTGCCTGGCGCGACGCCAAGTGGGAAAGGGTGGTGTGGAGGCTGAAGGCAGCAGAAAAGCCCGCAGCCCCCAGGTCTGTGGGGCTACGCAAGCGGTTCCCAAAGAGCTTTAGAACAAGGACTAATTTTCCCTGCTGGCTCCTTGGGCGGGTGACCCATCTCCAGCCGTATGGCCATTTTTATACCTGGCGTGGCGCCAAGTGGGAAAGGGTGGTGTGGAGGCTGAAGGCAGTAGAAAAGCCCGCAGCCCCCAGGTCTGTGGGTGCTACGCAAGCGGTTCCCAAAGAGCTTTAGAACAAGGCCTAGTTTTCCCTGCTGGGTCTTTGAGCGGGGGACACATCTCCAGCCGTATGGCTGTTTTTGTGCCTGGCGTGGCACCAAGTGGGAAAGAGTGGTGTGGAGGCTGAAGGCAGCAGAAAAGCCCGCAGCCCCCAGGTCTGTGGGGCTACGCAAGCGGTTCCCAAAGAGCTTTAGAACAAGGCATATTTTTCCCTACTGGTTCCGTGGGTGGGGGACCCATCTCCTGCCGTATAGCCATTTTTGTGCCTGGTGCGGCGCCAAGTGGGAAAGGTTGGTGTTGAGGCTGAAGGCAGCAGGAAAGCCCGCAGCCCCCAGGTCTGTGGGTGCTACGCAAGCGGTTCCCAAAGAGCTTTAGAAGAAGGCATTGTTTTCCCTGCTGGCTCCTTGGGCGGGGGACGCATCTCCAGCCATATGGCCATTTTTGTGCCTGGCGCGGCGCCAAGTGGGAAAGGGTGGTGTCGAGGCTGAAGGCAGCAGGAAAGCCCGCAGCCCCCAGGTCTCTGGGGCTACGCAAGCGTTTCCAAAAGAGCTTTAGAACAAGGCATAGATTTCCCTGCTGGCTCTTTGGGCGGGGGACCCATCTCCAACCATATGGCTGTTTTTGTGCCTGGCGTGGCACCAAGTGGGAAAGGGTGGTGTCGAGGCTGAAGGCAGCAGGAAAGCCCGCAGCCCCCAGGTCTGTGGGGCTACGCAAGCGGTTCCCAAAGAGCTTTAGAACAAGGCATTGTTTTCCCTGCTGGCTCCTTGGGCGGGCGACCCATCTCCAGCCATATGGCCATTTTTGTGCCTGGCGCGACACCAAGTGGGAAAGGGTGGTGTCGAGGCTAAAGGCAGCAGGAAAGCCCGCAGCCCCCAGGTCTGTGGGGCTACGCAAGCGGTTCCCAAAGAGCTTTAGAAGAAGGCATTGTTTTCCCTGCTGGCTCCTTGGGCGGGCGACCCATTTCCAGCCATATGGCAATTTTTGTGCCTGGCGCGGCGCCAAGTGGGAAAGGGTGGTGTCGAGGCTGAAGGCAGCAGGAAAGCCCGCAGCCCCCAAGTCTGTGGGGCTATGCAAGCGGTTCCCAAAGAGCTTTAGAACAAGGCCTAGTTTACTCTGCTGGCACCTTGGGTGGGGGACCCATCTCCAGCCGTATAGCCATTTTTGTGCCTGGCGTGGCACAAGTGGGAAAGGGTGGTGTCGAGGCTGAAGGCAGCAGGAAAGCCCGCAGCCCCCAAGTCTGTGGGGCTATGCAAGAGGTTCCCAAAGAGCTTTAGAAGAAGGCCTGGTTTTCCCTGCTGGCTCCTTGGGCGTGGGACAAATCTCCATCCGTATGGTCATTTTTGTGCCTGGCGCGGCGCCAAGTGGGAAAGGGTGGTGTCGAGGCTGAAGGCAGCAGGAAAGCTTGCAGCCCCGAGGTCTGTGGGTGCTACGCAAGCGGTTCCCAAAGAGCTTTAGAAGAAGGCATTGTTTTCCCTGCTGGCTCCTTGGGCGGGGGACGCATCTCCAACCATATGGCTGTTTTTGTGCCTGGCGTGGCACCAAGTGGGAAAGGGTGGTGTCGAGGCTGAAGGCAGCAGGAAAGCCCGCAGCCCCCAGGTCTGTGGGGCTACGCAAGCGGTTCCCAAAGAGCTTTAGAAGAAGGCATTGTTTTCCCTGCTGGCTCCATGTGCGGGCGACCCATCTCCAGCCATATGGCCATTTTTGTGCCTGGCGCGACACCAAGTGGGAAAGGGTGGTGTCGAGGCTAAAGGCAGCAGGAAAGCCCGCAGCCCCCAGGTCTGTGGGGCTACGCAAGCGGTTCCCAAAGAGCTTTAAAACAAGGCCTAGTTTTCCCTGCTGGCTCCTTGGGCGTGGGACAAATCTCCATCCGTATGGTCATTTTTGTGCCTGGCGCGGCGCCAAGTGGGAAAGGGTGGTGTCGAGGCTGAAGGCAGCAGGAAAGCTTGCAGCCCCGAGGTCTGTGGGTGCTACGCAAGCGGTTCCCAAAGAGCTTTAGAACAAGGCCTAGTTTTCCCTGCTGGCTCTTTCGGCGTGGGACGCATCTCCAGCCGTACGGCTGTTTTTGTGCCTGGCGTGGCACCAAGTGGGAAAGGGTGGTGTGGAGGCTGAAGGCAGCAGGAAAGGTCGCAGCCCCAGGTCTGTGGGGCTACGCAAGCGGTTCCCTAAGAGCTTTAGAACAAGGCATAGTTTTCCCTGCTGGCTCCTTGGGCGGGGGACGCATCTCCAGCCATATGGCCATTTTTGTGCCTGGCGCGGCGCCAAGTGGGAAAGGGTGGTGTCGAGGCTGAAGGCAGCAGGAAAGCCCGCAGCCCCCAGGTCTCTGGGGCTACGCAAGCGTTTCCAAAAGAGCTTTAGAACAAGGCATAGATTTCCCTGCTGGCTCTTTGGGCGGGGGACCCATCTCCAACCATATGGCTGTTTTTGTGCCTGGCGTGGCACCAAGTGGGAAAGGGTGGTGTCGAGGCTGAAGGCAGCAGGAAAGCCCGCAGCCCCCAGGTCTGTGGGGCTACGCAAGCGGTTCCCAAAGAGCTTTAGAAGAAGGCATTGTTTTCCCTGCTGGCTCCTTGGGCGGGGGACCCATCTCCAGCCATATGGCCATTTTTGTGCCTGGCGCGACACCAACTGGAAAAGGGTGGTGTCGAGGCTAAAGGCAGCAGGAAAGCCCGCAGCCCCAAGGTCTGTGGGGCTACGCAAGCGGTTCCCAAAGAGCTTTAGAAGAAGGTAATGTTTTCCCTGCTGGCTCCTTGTGCGGGCGCCCCATTTCCAGCCATATGGCAATTTTTGTGCCTGGCGCGGCGCCAAGTGGGAAAGGGTGGTGTCGAGGCTGAAGGCAGCAGGAAAGCCCGCAGCCCCCAAGTCTGTGGGGCTATGCAAGCGGTTCCCAAAGAGCTTTAGAACAAGGCCTAGTTTACTCTGCTGGCACCTTGGGTGGGGGACCCATCTCCAGCCGTATAGCCATTTTTGTGCCTGGCGTGGCACAAGTGGGAAAGGGTGGTGTCGAGGCTGAAGGCAGCAGGAAAGCCCGCAGCCCCCAGGTCTCTGGGGCTACGCAAGCGGTTCCCAAAGAGCTTTAGAAGAAGGCATTGTTTTCCCTGCTGGCTCCTTGGGCGGGCGACCCATCTCCAGCCATATGGCCATTTTTGTGCCTGGCGCGGCGCCAACTGGGAAAGGGTGGTGTCGAGGCTGAAGGCAGCAGGAAAGCTTGCAGCCCCAAGGTCTGTGGGTGCTACGCAAGCGGTTCCCAAAGAGCTTTAGAACAAGGCCTAGTTTTCCCTGCTGGGTCTTTGGGCAGGGGACACATCTCCAGCCGTATGGCCATTTTTATACCTGGCGTGGCGCCAAGTGGGAAAGGGTGGTGTGGAGGCTGAAGGCAGTAGAAAAGCCCGCAGCCCCCAGGTCTGTGGGTGCTACGCAAGCGGTTCCCAAAGAGCTTTAGAACACGGCATAGTTTTCCCTGCTGGGTCTTTGAGCGGGGACACATCTCCAGCCGTATGGCCATTTTTGTGCCTGGCGTGGCGCCAAGTGGGAAAGGGTGGTGTCGAGGCTGAAGGCAGCAGGAAAGCTTGCAGCCCCGAGGTCTGTGGGGCTACGCAAGCGGTTCCCAAAGAGCTTTAGAACAAGGCATAGTTTTCCCTGCTGGCTCTTTGGGCGGGGGACCCATCTCCAGCCGCATGGCCATTATTGTGCCTGGAGCGACACCTAGTGGGAAAGGGTAGTATTAAGGCTGAAGGCAGCAGGAAATCCTGCAGCCCCCAGGTCTGTGGGTGCTACGCAAGCGGTTCCCAAAGAGCTTTAGAACAAGGCCTAGTTTTCCCTGCTGGGTCTTTGAGCGGGGGACACATCTGCAGCCGTATGGCTGTTTTTGTGCCTGGCGTGGCACCAAGTGGGAAAGAGTGGTGTGGAGGCTGAAGGCAGCAGGAAAGCCCGCAGCCCCCAGGTCTGTGGGGCTACGCAAGCGGTTCCCAAAGAGCTTTAGAACAAGGCATAGTTTTCCTGCTGGTTCCTTGGGCGGGGGACCCATCTCCAGCCTTATGGCCATTTTTGTGCCTGGAGGGACACCTAGTGGGAAAGCGTAGTATTGAGGCTGAAGGCAGCAGAAAAGCCCGCAGCCCCCAGGTCTGTGGGTGCTACGCAAGCGGTTCCCAAAGAGCTTTAGAACAAGGCCTAGTTTTCCCTGCTGGGTCTTTGAGCGGGGGACACATCTCCAGCCGTGTGGCTGTTTTTGTGCCTGGCGTGGCACCAAGTGGGAAAGAGTGGTGTGGAGGCTGAAGGCAGCAGGAAAGCCCGCAGCCCCCAGGTCTGTGGGGCTACGCAAGCGGTTCCCAAAGAGCTTTAGAACAAGGCATATTTTTCCCTGCTGGTTCCTTGGGTGGGGGACCCATCTCCAGCCGTATGGCCATTTTTGTGCCTGGTGCGGCGCCAAGTGGGAAAGGGTGGTGTCGAGGCTGAAGGCAGCAGGAAAGCCCGCAGCCCCCAGGTGTGTGGGGCTACGCAAGCGGTTCCCTAAGAGCTTTAGAACAAGGCATAGTTTTCCCTGCTGGTTCCTTGGGCGGGGGACCCATCTTCAGCCGTATGGCCATTTTTGTGGCTGGAGAGACACCTAGTGGGAAAGCGTATTATTGAGGCTGAAGGCAGCAGGAAAGCCTGCAGCCCCCAGGTCTGTGGGTGCTACGCAAGCGGTTCCCAAAGAGCTTTAGAAGAAGGCATTGTTTTCCCTGCTGGCTCCTTGGGCAGGGGACCCATCTCCAGCCATATGGCCATTTTTGTGCCTGGCGCGGCGCCAAGTGGGAAAGGGTGGTGTCGAGGCTGAAGGCAGCAGGAAAGCCCGCAGCCCCCAGGTCTCTGGGGCTACGCAAGCGTTTCCAAAAGAGCTTTAGAACAAGGCATAGATTTCCCTGCTGGCTCTTTGGGCGGGGGACCCATCTCCAACCATATGGCTGTTTTTGTGCCTGGCGTGGCACCAAGTGGGAAAGGGTGGTGTCGAGGCTGAAGGCAGCAGGAAAGCCCGCAGCCCCCAGGTCTGTGGGGCTACGCAAGCGGTTCCCAAAGAGCTTTAGAAGAAGGCATTGTTTTCCCTGCTGGCTCCTTGGGCGTGGGACAAATCTCCATCCGTATGGTCATTTTTGTGCCTGGCGCGGCGCCAAGTGGGAAAGGGTGGTGTCGAGGCTGAAGGCAGCAGGAAAGCTTGCAGCCCCGAGGTCTGTGGGTGCTACGCAAGCGGTTCCCAAAGAGCTTTAGAACAAGGCCTAGGTTTCCCTGCTGGGTCTTTGGGCAGGGGACACATCTCCAGCCGTATGGCCATTTTTGTGCCTGGTGCGGCGCCAAGTGGGAAAGGGTGGTGTCGAGGCTGAAGGCAGCAGGAAAGCCCGCAGCCCCCAGGTGTGTGGGGCTATGCAAGCGGTTCCCAAAGAGCTTTAGAACAAGGCATAGTATTCCCTGCTGGCTCTTTCGGCGTGGGACGCATCTCCAGCCGTATGGCTGTTTTTGTGCCTGGCGTGACACCAAGTGGGAAAGGGTGGTTTGGAGGCTGAAGGCAGCAGGAAAGGTCGCAGCCCCAGGTCTGTGGGGCTACGCAAGCGGTTCCCTAAGAGCTTTAGAACAAGGCATAGTTTTCCCTGCTGGTTCCTTGGGCGGGGGACCCATCTTCAGCCTTATGGCCATTTTTGTGCCTGGAGCGACACCTAGTGGGAAAGCGTAGTATTGAAGCTGAAGGTAGCAGGAAAGCCTGCAGCCCCCAGGTCTGTGGGTGCTACGCAAGCGGTTCCCAAAGAGCTTTAGAAGAAGGCATTTTTTCCCTGCTGGCTCCTTGTGCGGGGGACGCATCTCCAGCCATATGGCAATTTTTGTGCCTGGCGCGGCGCCAAGTGGGAAAGGGTGGTGTCGAGGCTGAAGGCAGCAGGAAAGCCCGCAGCCCCCAGTTCTGTGGGGCTACGCAAGGGGTTCCCAAAGAGCTTTAGAACAAGGCCTAGTTTTCCCTGCTGGCTCCTTGGGCGGGTGACCCATCTCCAGCCGTATGGCCATTTTTGTGCCTGGCGTGGCGCCAAGTGGGAAAGGGTGGTGTCGAGGCTGAAGGCAGCAGGAAAGCCCGCAGCCCCCAGGTCTGTGGGGCTACGCAAGCGGTTCCCACAGAGCTTTAGAACAAGGCATTTTTTTCCCTGCTGGCTCCTTGGGTGGGGGACCCATCTCCAGCCGTATCGCCATTTTTGTGCCTGGTGCGGCGCCAAGTGGGAAAGGGTGTTTTTGAGGCTGAAGGCAGCAGGAAAGCCCGCAGCCCCCAGGTGTGTGGGGCTACGCAAGCAGTTCCCAAAGAACTTTAGAACAAGGCATAGTTTTCCCTGCTGGCTCTTTCGGCGTGGGACGCATCTCCAGCCGTATGGCTGTTTTTGTGCCTGGCGTGGCACCAAGTGGGAAAGGGTGGTGTGGAGGCTGAAGGCAGCAGGAAAGCCCGCAGCCCCCAGGTCTGTGGGGCTACGCAAGAGGTTCCCAAAGAGCTTTAGAACAAAGCCTGGTTTTCCCTGCTGGCTCCTTGGGCAGGTGACCCATCTCCATCCGTATGGCCATTTTTAGACCTGGCGTGGCGCCAAGTGGGAAAGGGTGGTGTGGAGGCTGAAGGCAGTAGAAAAGCCCGCAGCCCCCAGGTCTGTGGGTGCTACGCAAGCGGTTCCCAAAGAGGTTTAGAACAAGGCCTAGTTTTCCCTGCTGGGTCTTTGAGCGGGGGACACATCTCCAGCCGTATGGCCATTTTTGTGCCTGGCGTGGCGCCAAGTGGGAAAGGGTGGTGTCGAGGCTGAAGGCAGCAGGAAAGCCCGCAGCCCCCAGGTCTGTGGGGCTACGCAAGCGGTTCCCAAAGAGCTTTAGAACAAGGCATTTTTTCCCTGCTGGCTCCTTGTGCGGGCGACCCATCTTCAGTCATATGGCCATTTTTGTGCCTGGCGCGGCGCCAAGTGGGAAAGGGTGGTGTGGAGGCTGAAGGGAACAGGAAAGCCCGCAGCCCCCAGGTCTGTGGGGCTACGCAAGGGTTTCCCAAAGAGCTTTAGAACACGGCATAGTTTTCCCTGCTGGCTCCTTGGGCGGGCGACCCATCTCCAGCCGTATGGCTGTTTTTGTGCCTGGCGTGGCACCAAGTGAGAAAGGGTGGTGTGGAGGCTGAAGGCAGCAGGAAAGCCTGCAGCCCCCAGGTCTGTGGGTGCAACGCAAGCGGTTCCCAAAGAGCTTTAGAACAAGGCATATTTTTCCCTGTTGGTTCCTTGGGTGGGGGACCCATCTCCAGCTGTATGGCCATTTTTGTGCCTGGTGCGGCGCCAAGTGGGAAAGGGTGGTGTGTAGGCTGAAGGCAGCAGGAAAGCCCGCAGCCCCCAGGTCTGTGGGGCTATGCAAGCGGTTCCCAAAGAGCTTTAGAACAAGGCATAGTTTTCCCTGCTGGCTCTTTCGACGTGGGACGCATCTCCAGCCGTATGGCTGTTTTTGTGCCTGGCGTGGCACCATGTGGGAAAGGGTGGTGTGGAGGCTGAAGGCAGCAGGAAAGCCCGCAGCCCCCAGGTCTGTGGGGCTATGCAAGCGGTTCCCAAAGAGCTTTAGAACAAGGCCTAGTTTACTCTGCTGGCACCTTGGGTGGAGGACCCATCTCCAGCCGTATAGCCATTTTTGTGCCTGGCGCGGCGCCAAGTGGGAAAGGGTGGTGTGGAGGCTGAAGGCAGCAGGAAAGCCCGCAGCCCCCAGGTCTGTGGGGCTACGCAAGAGGTTCCCAAAGAGCTTTAGAACAAAGCCTGGTTTTCCCTGCTGGCTCCTTGGGCAGGTGACCCATCTCCATCCGTATGGCCATTTTTAGACCTGGCGTGGCGCCAAGTGGGAAAGGGTGGTGTGGAGGCTGAAGGCAGTAGAAAAGCCCGCAGCCCCCAGGTCTGTGGGTGCTACGCAAGCGGTTCCCAAAGAGGTTTAGAACAAGGCCTAGTTTTCCCTGCTGGGTCTTTGAGCGGGGGACACATCTCCAGCCGTATGGCCATTTTTGTGCCTGGCGCGGTGCCAAGTGGGAAAGGGTGGTGTCGAGGCTGAAGGCAGCAGGAAAGCCCGCAGCCCCCAGGTCTGTGGGTGCTACGCAAGCGGTTCCCAAAGAGCTTTAGAACAAGGCATAGTTTTCCCTGCTGGCTCTTTGAGCGGGGGACACATCTCCAGCCGTATGGCTGTTTTTGTGCCTGTCGTGGCACCAAGTGGGAAAGAGTGGTGTGGAGGCTGAAGGCAGCAGGAAAGCCCGCAGCCCCCAGGTCTGTGGGGCTACGCAAGCGGTTCCCAAAGAGCTTTAGAACAAGGCATATTTTTCCCTGCTGGTTCCTTGGGTGGGGGACCCATCTCCAGCCGTATGGCCATTTTTGTGCCTGGTGCGGCGCCAAGTGGGAAAGGGTGGTGTGGAGGATGAAGGCAGCAAGAAAGCCCGCAGCCCCCAGGTGTGTGGGGCTATGCAAGCGGTTCCCAAAGAGCTTTAGAACAAGGCATAGTTTTCCCTGCTGGCTCTTTCGGCGTGGGACGCATCTCCAGCCGTATGGCTGTTTTTGTGCCTGGCGTGGCACCAAGTGGGAAAGGGTGGTGTGGAGGCTGAAGGCAGTAGGAAAGGTCGCAGCCCCATGTCTGTGGGGCTACGCAAGCGGTTCCCTAAGAGCTTTAGAACAAGGCATAGATTTCCCTGCTGGGTCTTTGGGCGGGGGACCCATCTCCAACCATATGGCTGTTTTTGTGCCTGGCGTGGCACCAAGTGGGAAAGGGTGGTGTCGAGGCTGAAGGCAGCAGGAAAGCCCGCAGCCCCCAGGTCTGTGGGGCTACGCAAGAGGTTCCCAAAGAGCTTTAGAACAAAGCCTGGTTTTCCCTGCTGGCTCCTTGGGCAGGTGACCCATCTCCATCCGTATGGCCATTTTTAGACCTGGCGTGGCGCCAAGTGGGAAAGGGTGGTGTGGAGGCTGAAGGCAGTAGAAAAGCCCGCAGCCCCCAGGTCTGTGGGTGCTACGCAAGCGGTTCCCAAAGAGGTTTAGAACAAGGCCTAGTTTTCCCTGCTGGGTCTTTGAGCGGGGGACACATCTCCAGCCGTATGGCCATTTTTGTGCCTGGCGTGGCGCCAAGTGGGAAAGGGTGGTGTCGAGGCTGAAGGCAGCAGGAAAGCCCGCAGCCCCCAGGTCTGTGGGGCTACGCAAGCGGTTCCCAAAGAGCTTTAGAACAAGGCATTTTTTCCCTGCTGGCTCCTTGTGCGGGCGACCCATCTTCAGTCATATGGCCATTTTTGTGCCTGGCGCGGCGCCAAGTGGGAAAGGGTGGTGTGGAGGCTGAAGGGAACAGGAAAGCCCGCAGCCCCCAGGTCTGTGGGGCTACGCAAGGGTTTCCCAAAGAGCTTTAGAACACGGCATAGTTTTCCCTGCTGGCTCCTTGGGCGGGCGACCCATCTCCAGCCGTATGGCTGTTTTTGTGCCTGGCGTGGCACCAAGTGAGAAAGGGTGGTGTGGAGGCTGAAGGCAGCAGGAAAGCCTGCAGCCCCCAGGTCTGTGGGTGCAACGCAAGCGGTTCCCAAAGAGCTTTAGAACAAGGCATATTTTTCCCTGTTGGTTCCTTGGGTGGGGGACCCATCTCCAGCTGTATGGCCATTTTTGTGCCTGGTGCGGCGCCAAGTGGGAAAGGGTGGTGTGTAGGCTGAAGGCAGCAGGAAAGCCCGCAGCCCCCAGGTCTGTGGGGCTATGCAAGCGGTTCCCAAAGAGCTTTAGAACAAGGCATAGTTTTCCCTGCTGGCTCTTTCGACGTGGGACGCATCTCCAGCCGTATGGCTGTTTTTGTGCCTGGCGTGGCACCATGTGGGAAAGGGTGGTGTGGAGGCTGAAGGCAGCAGGAAAGCCCGCAGCCCCCAGGTCTGTGGGGCTATGCAAGCGGTTCCCAAAGAGCTTTAGAACAAGGCCTAGTTTACTCTGCTGGCACCTTGGGTGGAGGACCCATCTCCAGCCGTATAGCCATTTTTGTGCCTGGCGCGGCGCCAAGTGGGAAAGGGTGGTGTGGAGGCTGAAGGCAGCAGGAAAGCCCGCAGCCCCCAGGTCTGTGGGGCTACGCAAGAGGTTCCCAAAGAGCTTTAGAACAAAGCCTGGTTTTCCCTGCTGGCTCCTTGGGCAGGTGACCCATCTCCATCCGTATGGCCATTTTTAGACCTGGCGTGGCGCCAAGTGGGAAAGGGTGGTGTGGAGGCTGAAGGCAGTAGAAAAGCCCGCAGCCCCCAGGTCTGTGGGTGCTACGCAAGCGGTTCCCAAAGAGGTTTAGAACAAGGCCTAGTTTTCCCTGCTGGGTCTTTGAGCGGGGGACACATCTCCAGCCGTATGGCCATTTTTGTGCCTGGCGCGGTGCCAAGTGGGAAAGGGTGGTGTCGAGGCTGAAGGCAGCAGGAAAGCCCGCAGCCCCCAGGTCTGTGGGTGCTACGCAAGCGGTTCCCAAAGAGCTTTAGAACAAGGCATAGTTTTCCCTGCTGGCTCTTTGAGCGGGGGACACATCTCCAGCCGTATGGCTGTTTTTGTGCCTGTCGTGGCACCAAGTGGGAAAGAGTGGTGTGGAGGCTGAAGGCAGCAGGAAAGCCCGCAGCCCCCAGGTCTGTGGGGCTACGCAAGCGGTTCCCAAAGAGCTTTAGAACAAGGCATATTTTTCCCTGCTGGTTCCTTGGGTGGGGGACCCATCTCCAGCCGTATGGCCATTTTTGTGCCTGGTGCGGCGCCAAGTGGGAAAGGGTGGTGTGGAGGATGAAGGCAGCAAGAAAGCCCGCAGCCCCCAGGTGTGTGGGGCTATGCAAGCGGTTCCCAAAGAGCTTTAGAACAAGGCATAGTTTTCCCTGCTGGCTCTTTCGGCGTGGGACGCATCTCCAGCCGTATGGCTGTTTTTGTGCCTGGCGTGGCACCAAGTGGGAAAGGGTGGTGTGGAGGCTGAAGGCAGTAGGAAAGGTCGCAGCCCCATGTCTGTGGGGCTACGCAAGCGGTTCCCTAAGAGCTTTAGAACAAGGCATAGATTTCCCTGCTGGGTCTTTGGGCGGGGGACCCATCTCCAACCATATGGCTGTTTTTGTGCCTGGCGTGGCACCAAGTGGGAAAGGGTGGTGTCGAGGCTGAAGGCAGCAGGAAAGCCCGCAGCCCCCAGGTCTGTGGGGCTACGCAAGCGGTTCCCAAAGAGCTTTAGAAGAAGGCATTGTTTTCCCTGCTGGCTCCTTGTGCGGGCGACCCATCTCCATCCGTATGGCCATTTTTGTGCCTGGCGCGACACCAAGTGGGAAAGGGTGGTGTCGAGGCTAAAGGCAGCAGGAAAGCCCGCAGCCCCAAGGCCTGTGGGGCTACGCAAGCGGTTCCCAAAGAGCTTTAGAAGAAGGCATTGTTTTCCCTGCTGGCTCCTTGTGCGGGCGACCCATTTCCAGCCATATGGCCATTTTTGTGCCTGGCGCGGCGCCAAGTGGGAAAGGGTGGTGTCGAGGCTGAAGGCAGCAGGAAAGCCCGCAGCCCCCAGGTGTGTGGGGCTATGCAAGCGGTTCCCAAAGAGCTTTAGAACAAGGCATAGTTTTCCCTGCTGGCTCTTTCGACGTGGGACGCATCTCCAGCCGTATGGCTGTTTTTGTGCCTGGCGTGGCACCATGTGGGAAAGGGTGGTGTGGAGGCTGAAGGCAGCAGGAAAGCCCGCAGCCCCCAGGTCTGTGGGGCTATGCAAGCGGTTCCCAAAGAGCTTTAGAACAAGGCCTAGTTTACTCTGCTGGCACCTTGGGTGGAGGACCCATCTCCAGCCGTATAGCCATTTTTGTGCCTGGCGCGGCGCCAAGTGGGAAAGGGTGGTGTGGAGGCTGAAGGCAGCAGGAAAGCCCGCAGCCCCCAGGTCTGTGGGGCTACGCAAGAGGTTCCCAAAGAGCTTTAGAACAAAGCCTGGTTTTCCCTGCTGGCTCCTTGGGCAGGTGACCCATCTCCATCCGTATGGCCATTTTTAGACCTGGCGTGGCGCCAAGTGGGAAAGGGTGGAGTGGAGGCTGAAGGCAGTAGAAAAGCCCGCAGCCCCCAGGTCTGTGGGTGCTACGCAAGCGGTTCCCAAAGAGGTTTAGAACAAGGCCTAGTTTTCCCTGCTGGGTCTTTGAGCGGGGGACACATCTCCAGCCGTATGGCCATTTTTGTGCCTGGCGTGGCGCCAAGTGGGAAAGGGTGGTGTCGAGGCTGAAGGCAGCAGGAAAGCCCGCAGCCCCCAGGTCTGTGGGTGCTACGCAAGCGGTTCCCAAAGAGCTTTAGAACAAGGCCTAGTTTTCCCTGCTGGCTCTTTGAGCGGGGGACACATCTCCAGCCGTATGGCTGTTTTTGTGCCTGTCGTGGCACCAAGTGGGAAAGAGTGGTATGGAGGCTGAAGGCAGCAGGAAAGCCCGCAGCCCCCAGGTCTGTGGGGCTACGCAAGCGGTTCCCAAAGAGCTTTAGAACAAGGCATATTATTCCCTGCTGGTTCCTTGGGTGGGGGACCCATCTCCAGCCGTATGGCCATTTTTGTGCCTGGTGCGGCGCCAAGTGGGAAAGGGTGGTGTGGAGGCTGAAGGCAGCAAGAAAGCCCGCAGCCCCCAGGTCTGTGGGGCTATGCAAGCGGTTCCCAAAGAGCTTTAGAACAAGGCATAGTTTTCCCTCCTGGCTCTTTCGGCGTGGGACGCATCTCCAGCCGTATGGCTGTTTTTGTGCCTGGCGTGGCACCAAGTGGGAAAGGGTGGTGTGGAGGCTGAAGGCAGTAGGAAAGGTCGCAGCCCCATGTCTGTGGGGCTACGCAAGCGGTTCCCTAAGAGCTTTAGAACAAGGCATAGTTTTCCCTGCTGGTTCCTTGGGCGGGGGACGCATCTCCAGCCATATGGCCATTTTTGTGCCTGGCGCGGCGCCAAGTGGGAAAGGGTGGTGTCGAGGCTGAAGGCAGCAGGAAAGCCCGCAGCCCCCAGGTCTCTGGGGCTACGCAAGCGTTTCCAAAAGAGCTTTAGAACAAGGCATAGATTTCCCTGCTGGGTCTTTGGGCGGGGGACCCATCTCCAACCATATGGCTGTTTTTGTGCCTGGCGTGGCACCAAGTGGGAAAGGGTGGTGTCGAGGCTGAAGGCAGCAGGAAAGCCCGCAGCCCCCAGGTCTGTGGGGCTACGCAAGCGGTTCCCAAATAGCTTTAGAAGAAGGCATTGTTTTCCCTGCTGGCTCCTTGTGCGGGCGACCCATCTCCAGCCATATGGCCATTTTTGTGCCTGGCGCGACACCAAGTGGGAAAGGGTGGTGTCGAGGCTAAAGGCAGCAGGAAAGCCCGCAGCCCCAAGGTCTGCGGGGCTACGCAAGCGGTTCCCTAAGAGCTTTAGAACAAGGCATTGTTTTCCCTGCTGGCTCCTTGTGCGGGCGACCCATTTCCAGCCATATGGCAATTTTTGTGCCTGGCGCGGCGCCAAGTGGGAAAGGGTGGTGTCGAGGCTGAAGGCAGCAGGAAAGCCCGCAGCCGCCAGGTGTGTGGGGCTACGCAAGTGGTTCCCAAAGAGCTTTAGAACAAGGCATAGTTTTCCCTGCTGGCTCTTTCGGCGTGGGACGCATCTCCAGCCGTATGGCTGTTTTTGTGCCTGGCGTGGCACCAAGTGGGAAAGGGTGGTGTGGAGGCTGAAGGCAGCAGGAAAGCCCGCAGCCCCCAGGTCTGTGGGGCTACGCAAGAGGTTCCCAAAGAGCTTTAGAACAAAGCCTGGTTTTCCCTGCTGGCTCCTTGGGCAGGTGACCCATCTCCATCCGTATGGCCATTTTTAGACCTGGCGTGGCGCCAAGTGGGAAAGGGTGGTGTGGAGGCTGAAGGCAGTAGAAAAGCCCGCAGCCCCCAGGTCTGTGGGTGCTACGCAAGCGGTTCCCAAAGAGGTTTAGAACAAGGCCTAGTTTTCCCTGCTGGGTCTTTGAGCGGGGGACACATCTCCAGCCGTATGGCCATTTTTGTGCCTGGCGTGGCGCCAAGTGGGAAAGGGTGGTGTCGAGGCTGAAGGCAGCAGGAAAGCCCGCAGCCCCCAGGTCTGTGGGTGCTACGCAAGCGGTTCCCAAAGAGCTTTAGAACAAGGCCTAGTTTTCCCTGCTGGCTCTTTGAGCGGGGGACACATCTCCAGCTGTATGGCTGTTTTTGTGCCTGTCGTGGCACCAAGTGGGAAAGAGTGGTGTGGAGGCTGAAGGCAGCAGGAAAGCCCGCAGCCCCCAGGTCTGTGGGGCTACGCAAGCGGTTCCCAAAGAGCTTTAGAACAAGGCATATTTTTCCCTGCTGGTTCCTTGGGTGGGGGACCCATCTCCAGCCGTATGGCCATTTTTGTGCCTGGTGCGGCGCCAAGTGGGAAAGGGTGGTGTGGAGGCTGAAGGCAGCAAGAAAGCCCGCAGCCCCCAGGTGTGTGGGGCTATGCAAGCGGTTCCCAAAGAGCTTTAGAACAAGGCATAGTTTTCCCTGCTGGCTCTTTCGGCGTGGGACGCATCTCCAGCCGTATGGCTGTTTTTGTGCCTGGCGTGGCACCAAGTGGGAAAGGGTGGTGTGGAGGCTGAAGGCAGTAGGAAAGGTCGCAGCCCCATGTCTGTGGGGCTACGCAAGCGGTTCCCTAAGAGCTTTAGAACAAGGCATAGTTTTCCCTGCTGGTTCCTTGGGCGGGGGACGCATCTCCAGCCATATGGCCATTTTTGTGCCTGGCGTGGCACCAAGTGGGAAAGGGTGGTGTCGAGGCTGAAGGCAGCAGGAAAGCCCGCAGCCCCCAGGTCTCTGGGGCTACGCAAGCGTTTCCAAAAGAGCTTTAGAACAAGGCATAGATTTCCCTGCTGGGTCTTTGGGCGGGGGACCCATCTCCAACCATATGGCTGTTTTTGTGCCTGGCGTGGCACCAAGTGGGAAAGGGTGGTGTCGAGGCTGAAGGCAGCAGGAAAGCCCGCAGCCCCCAGGTCTGTGGGGCTACGCAAGCGGTTCCCAAAGAGCTTTAGAAGAAGGCATTGTTTTCCCTGCTGGCTCCTTGTGCGGGCGACCCATCTCCAGCCATATGGCCATTTTTGTGCCTGGCGCGACACCAAGTGGGAAAGGGTGGTGTCGAGGCTAAAGGCAGCAGGAAAGCCCGCAGCCCCAAGGTCTGTGGGGCTACGCAAGCGGTTTCCAAAGAGCTTTAGAAGAAGGCATTGTTTTCCCTGCTGGCTCCTTGTGCGGGCGACCCATTTCCAGCCATATGGCAATTTTTGTGCCTGGCTCGGCGCCAAGTGGGAAAGGGTGGTGTCGAGGCTGAAGGCAGCAGGAAAGCCCGCAGCCGCCAGGTGTGTGGGGCTACGCAAGTGGTTCCCAAAGAGCTTTAGAACAAGGCATAGTTTTCCCTGCTGGGTCTTTGGGCGGGGGACCCATCTCCAGCCGTATAGCCGTTTTTGTGCCTGGCGTGGCACAAGTGGGAAAGGGTGGTGTGGAAGCTGAAGGCAGCAGGAAAGCCCGCAGCCCCAGGTCTGTGGGGCTACGCAAGCGGTTCCCTAAGAGCTTTAGAACAAGGCATAGTTTTCTCTGCTGGTTCCTTGGGCGGGGGACCCATCTTCAGCCGTATGGCCATTTTTGTGCCTGGAGAGACACCTAGTGGGAAAGCGTAGTATTGAGGCTGAAGGCAGCAGATAAGCCTGCAGCCCCCAGGTCTGTGGGTGCTACGCAAGCGGTTCCCAAAGAGCTTTAGAAGAAGGCATTGTTTTCCCTGCTGGCTCCTTGGGCGGGGGACGCATCTCCAGCCATATGGCCATTTTTGTGCCTGGCGCGGTGCCAAGTGGGAAAGGGTGGTGTCGAGGCTGAAGGCAGCAGGAAAGCCCGCAGCCCCCAGGTCTCTGGTGCTACGCAAGCGGTTCCCAAAGAGCTTTAGAAGAAGGCATTGTTTTCCCTGCTGGCTCCTTGTGCGGGCGACCCATTTCCAGCCATATGGCAATTTTTGTGCCTGGCGCGGCGCCAAGTGGGAAAGGGTGGTGTCGAGGCTGAAGGCAGCAGGAAAGCCCGCAGCCGCCAGGTGTGTGGGGCTACGCAAGTGGTTCCCAAAGAGCTTTAGAACAAGGCATAGTTTTCCCTGCTGGGTCTTTGGGCAGGGGACCCATCTCCAGCCGTATAGCCATTTTTGTGCCTGGCGCCGCGCCAAGTGGGAAAGGGTGGTGTCGAGGCTGAAGGCAGCAGGAAACCCGCAGCCCCCAGGTCTGTGGGGCTATGCAAGCGGTTCCCAAAGAGCTTTAGAAGAAGGCCTAGTTTACTCTGCTGGCACCTTGGGTGCGGGACCCATCTCCAGCCGTATAGCCATTTTTGTGCCTGGCGCGGCGCCAAGTGGGAAAGGGTGGTGTGGAGGCTGAAGGCAGCACGAAAGCCCGCAGCCCCCAGGTCTGTGGGGCTACGCAAGAGGTTCCCAAAGAGCTTTAGAACAAAGCCTGGTTTTCCCTGCTGGCTCCTTGGGCAGGTGACCCATCTCCATCCGTATGGCCATTTTTATACCTGGCGTGGCGCCAAGTGGGAAAGGGTGGTGTGGAGGCTGAAGGAAGTAGAAAAGCCCGCAGCCCCCAGGTCTGTGGGTGCTACGCAAGCGGTTCCCAAAGAGGTTTAGAACAAGGCCTAGTTTTCCCTGCTGGGTCTTTGAGCGGGGGACACATCTCCAGCCGTATGGCCATTTTTGTGCCTGGCGTGGCGCCAAGTGGGAAAGGGTGGTGTCGAGGCTGAAGGCAGCAGGAAAGCCCGCAGCCCCCAGGTCTGTGGGTGCTACGCAAGCGGTTCCCAAAGAGCTTTAGAACAAGGCATAGTTTTCCCTGCTGGCTCTTTGAGCGGGGGACACATCTCCAGCCGTATGGCTGTTTTTGTGCCTGCCGTGGCACCAAGTGGGAAAGAGTGGTGTGGAGGCTGAAGGCAGCAGGAAAGCCCGCAGCCCCCAGGTCTGTGGGGCTACGCAAGAGGTTCCCAAAGAGCTTTAGAACAAAGCCTGGTTTTCCCTGCTGGCTCCTTGGGCAGGTGACCCATCTCCATCCGTATGGCCATTTTTAGACGTGGCGTGGCGCCAAGTGGGAAAGGGTGGTGTGGAGGCTGAAGGCAGTAGAAAAGCCCGCAGCCCCCAGGTCTGTGGGTGCTACGCAAGCGGTTCCCAAAGAGGTTTAGAACAAGGCCTAGTTTTCCCTGCTGGGTCTTTGAGCGGGGGACACATCTCCAGCCGTATGGCCATTTTTGTGCCTGGCGTGGCGCCAAGTGGGAAAGGGTGGTGTCGAGGCTGAAGGCAGCAGGAAAGCCCGCAGCCCCCAGGTCTGTGGGTGCTACGCAAGCGGTTCCCAAAGAGCTTTAGAACAAGGCCTAGTTTTCCCTGCTGGCTCTTTGAGCGGGGGACACATCTCCAGCCGTATGGCTGTTTTTGTGCCTGTCGTGGCACCAAGTGGGAAAGAGTGGTGTGGAGGCTGAAGGCAGCAGGAAAGCCCGCAGCCCCCAGGTCTGTGGGGCTACGCAAGCGGTTCCCTAAGAGCTTTAGAACAAGGCATAGTTTTCCCTGCTGGTTCCTTGGGCGGGGGACGCATCTCCAGCCATATGGCCATTTTTGTGCCTGGCGCGGCGCCAAGTGGGAAAGGGTGGTGTCGAGGCTGAAGGCAGCAGGAAAGCCCGCAGCCCCCAGGTCTCTGGGGCTACGCAAGCGTTTCCAAAAGAGCTTTAGAACAAGGCATAGATTTCCCTGCTGGCTCTTTGGGCGGGGGACCCATCTCCAACCATATGGCTGTTTTTGTGCCTGGCGTGGCACCAAGTGGGAAAGGGTGGTGTCGAGGCTGAAGGCAGCAGGAAAGCCCGCAGCCCCCAGGTCTGTGGGGCTACGCAAGCGGTTCCCAAAGAGCTTTAGAAGAAGGCATTGTTTTCCCTGCTGGCTCCTTGTGCGGGCGACCCATCTCCAGCCATATGGCCATTTTTGTGCCTGGCGCGACACCAAGTGGGAAAGGGTGGTGTCGAGGCTAAAGGCAGCAGGAAAGCCCGCAGCCCCAAGGTCTGTGGGGCTACGCAAGCGGTTTCCAAAGAGCTTTAGAAGAAGGCATTGTTTTCCCTGCTGGCTCCTTGTGCGGGCGACCCATCTCCAGCCATATGGCCATTTTTGTGCCTGGCGCGACACCAAGTGGGAAAGGGTGGTGTCGAGGCTGAAGGCAGCAGGAAAGCCCGCAGCCGCCAGGTGTGTGGGGCTACGCAAGTGGTTCCCAAAGAGCTTTAGAACAAGGCATAGTTTTCCCTGCTGGGTCTTTGGGCGGGGGACCCATCTCCAGCCGTATAGCCGTTTTTGTGCCTGGCGTGGCACAAGTGGGAAAGGGTGGTGTCGAGGCTGAAAGCAGCAGGAAAGCCCGCAGCCCCCAAGTCTGTGGGGTTATGCAAGCGGTTCCCAAAGAGCTTTAGAACAAGGCATATTTTTCCCTGCTGGTTCCTTGGGTGGGGGACCCATCTCCAGCCGTATGGCCATTTTTGTGCCTGGTGCGGCGCCAAGTGGGAAAGGGTGGTGTGGAGGCTGAAGGCAGCAGGAAAGCCCGCAGCCCCAGGTGTGTGGGGCTACGCAAGCGGTTCCCTAAGAGCTTTAGAACAAGGCATAGTTTTCTCTGCTGGTTCCTTGGGCGGGGGACCCATCTTCAGCCGTATGGCCATTTTTGTGCCTGGAGAGACACCTAGTGGGAAAGCGTAGTATTGAGGCTGAAGGCAGCAGGAAAGCCTGCAGCCCCCAGGTCTTTGGGTGCTACGCAAGCGTTTCCCAAAGAGCTTTAGAAGAAGGCCTAGTTTTCCCTGCTGGCTCCTTGGGCGGGGGACGCATCTCCAGGCGTATATCCATTATTGTGCCTGGCGTGGTGCCAAGTCGGAAAGGGTGGTGTCGAGGCTGAAGGCAGCAGGAAACCCGCAGCCCCCAGGTCTGTGGGGCTATGCAAGCGGTTCCCAAAGAGCTTTAGAAGAAGGCCTAGTTTACTCTGCTGGCACCTTGGGTGCGGGACCCATCTCCAGCCGTATAGCCATTTTTGTGCCTGGCGCGGCGCCAAGTGGGAAAGGGTGGTGTGGAGGCTGAAGGCAGTAGAAAAGCCCGCAGCCCCCAGGTCTGTGGGTGCTACGCAAGCGGTTCCCAAAGAGCTTTAGAACAAGGCCTAGTTTTCCCTGCTGGGTCTTTGAGCGGGGGACACATCTCCAGCCGTATGGCCATTTTTGTGCCTGGCGTGGCGCCAAGTGGGAAAGGGTGGTGTCGAGGCTGAAGGCAGCAGGAAAGCCCGCAGCCCCCAGGTCTGTGGGTGCTACGCAAGCGGTTCCCAAAGAGCTTTAGAACAAGGCATAGTTTTCCCTGCTGGCTCTTTGAGCGGGGGACACATCTCCAGCCGTATGGCTGTTTTTGTGCCTGTCGTGGCACCAAGTGGGAAAGAGTGGTGTGGAGGCTGAAGGCAGCAGGAAAGCCCGCAGCCCCCAGGTCTGTGGGGCTACGCAAGCGGTTCCCAAAGAGCTTTAGAAGAAGGCATTGTTTTCCCTGCTGGCTCCTTGGGCGGGGGACGCATCTCCAGCCATATGGCCATTTTTGTGCCTGGCGCGGTGCCAAGTGGGAAAGGGTGGTGTCGAGGCTGAAGGCAGCAGGAAAGCCCGCAGCCCCCAGGTCTCTGGTGCTACGCAAGCGTTTCCAAAAGAGCTTTAGAACAAGGCCTAGTTTTCCCTGCTGGCTCTTTGGGCGGGGGACCCATCTCCAGGCGTATAGCCATTATTGTGCCTGGCGTGGCACAAGTCGGAAAGGGTGGTGTCGAGGCTGAAGGCAGCAGGAAACCCGCAGCCCCCAGGTCTGTGGGGCTATGCAAGCGGTTCCCAAAGAGCTTTAGAAGAAGGCCTAGTTTACTCTGCTGGCACCTTGGGTGCGGGACCCATCTCCAGCCGTATAGCCATTTTTGTGCCTGGCGCGGCGCCAAGTGGGAAAGGGTGGTGTGGAGGCTGAAGGCAGCAGGAAAGCCCGCAGCCCCCAGGTCTGTGGGGCTACGCAAGAGGTTCCCAAAGAGCTTTAGAACAAAGCCTGGTTTTCCCTGCTGGCTCCTTGGGCAGGTGACCCATCTCCATCCGTATGGCCATTTTTATACCTGGCGTGGCGCCAAGTGGGAAAGGGTGGTGTGGAGGCTGAAGGCAGTAGAAAAGCCCGCAGCCCCCAGGTCTGTGGGTGCTACGCAAGCGGTTCCCAAAGAGGTTTAGAACAAGGCCTAGTTTTCCCTGCTGGGTCTTTGAGCGGGGGACACATCTCCAGCCGTATGGCCATTTTTGTGCCTGGCGTGGCGCCAAGTGGGAAAGGGTGGTGTCGAGGCTGAAGGCAGCAGGAAAGCCCGCAGCCCCCAGGTCTGTGGGTGCTACGCAAGCGGTTCCCAAAGAGCTTTAGAACAAGGCATAGTTTTCCCTGCTGGCTCTTTGAGCGGGGGACACATCTCCAGCCGTATGGCTGTTTTTGTGCCTGTCGTGGCACCAAGTGGGAAAGAGTGGTGTGGAGGCTGAAGGCAGCAGGAAAGCCCGCAGCCCCCAGGTCTGTGGGGCTACGCAAGCGGTTCCCAAAGAGCTTTAGAAGAAGGCATTGTTTTCCCTGCTGGCTCCTTGGGCGGGGGACGCATCTCCAGCCATATGGCCATTTTTGTGCCTGGCGCGGTGCCAAGTGGGAAAGGGTGGTGTCAAGGCTGAAGGCAGCAGGAAAGCCCGCAGCCCCCAGGTCTCTGGTGCTACGCAAGCGTTTCCAAAAGAGCTTTAGAACAAGGCCTAGTTTTCCCTGCTGGCTCTTTGGGCGGGGGACTCATCTCCAGGCGTATAGCCATTATTGTGCCTGGCGTGGCACAAGTCGGAAAGGGTGGTGTCGAGGCTGAAGGCAGCAGGAAACCCGCAGCCCCCAGGTCTGTGGGGCTATGCAAGCGGTTCCCAAAGAGCTTTAGAAGAAGGCCTAGTTTACTCTGCTGGCACCTTGGGTGCGGGACCCATCTCCAGCCGTATAGCCATTTTTGTGCCTGGCGCGGCGCCAAGTGGGAAAGGGTGGTGTGGAGGCTGAAGGCAGCAGGAAAGCCCGCTGCCCCCAGGTCTGTGGGTCTACGCAAGAGGTTCCCAAAGAGCTTTAGAACAAAGCCTGGTTTTCCCTGCTGGCTCCTTGGGCAGGTGACCCATTTCCATCCGTATGGCCATTTTTATACCTGGCGTGGCGCCAAGTGGGAAAGGGTGGTGTGGAGGCGGAAGGCAGTAGAAAAGCCCGCAGCCCCCAGGTCTGTGGGTGCTACGCAAGCGGTTCCCAAAGAGGTTTAGAACAAGGCCTAGTTTTCCCTGCTGGGTCTTTGAGCGGGGGACACATCTCCAGCCGTATGGCCATTTTTGTGCCTGGCGTGGCGCCAAGTGGGAAAGGGTGGTGTCGAGGCTGAAGGCAGCAGGAAAGCCCGCAGCCCACAGGTCTGTGGGTGCTACGCAAGCGGTTCCCAAAGAGCTTTAGAACAAGGCATAGTTTTCCCTGCTGGCTCTTTGAGCGGAGGACACATCTCCAGCCGTATGGCTGTTTTTGTGCCTCTCGTGGCACCAAGTGGGAAAGAGTGGTGTGGAGGCTGAAGGCAGCAGGAAAGCCCGCAGCCCCCAGGTCTGTGGGGCTACGCAAGCGGTTCCCAAAGAGCTTTAGAACAAGGCATATTTTTCCCTGCTGGTTCCTTGGGTGGGGGACCCATCTCCAGCCGTATGGCCATTTTTGTGCCTGGTGCGGCGCCAAGTGGGAAAGGGTGGTGTGGAGGCTGAAGGCAGCAAGAAAGCCCGCAGCCCCCAGGTCTGTGGGGCTATGCAAGCGGTTCCCAAAGAGCTTTAGAACAAGGCATAGTTTTCCCTGCTGGCTCTTTCGGCGTGGGACGCATCTCCAGCCGTATGGCTGTTTTTGTGCCTGGCGTGGCACCAAGTGGGAAAGGGTGGTGTGGAGGCTGAAGGCAGCAGGAAAGGTCGCAGCCCCATGTCTGTGGGTCTACGCAAGCGGTTCCCTAAGAGCTTTAGAACAAGGCATAGTTTTCCCTGCTGGTTCCTTGGGCGGGGGACGCATCTCCAGCCATATGGCCATTTTTGTGCCTGGCGCGGCGCCAAGTGGGAAAGGGTGGTGTCGAGGCTGAAGGCAGCAGGAAAGCCCGCAGCCCCCAGGTCTCTGGGGCTACGCAAGCGTTTCCAAAAGAGCTTTAGAACAAGGCCTAGTTTTCCCTGCTGGCTCTTTGGGCGGGGGACCCATCTCCAGGCGTATAGCCATTATTGTGCCTGGCGTGGCACAAGTCGGAAAGGGTGGTGTCGAGGCTGAAGGCAGCAGGAAACCCGCAGCCCCCAGGTCTGTGGGGCTATGCAAGCGGTTCCCAAAGAGCTTTAGAAGAAGGCCTAGTTTACTCTGCTGGCACCTTGGGTGCGGGACCCATCTCCAGCCGTATAGCCATTTTTGTGCCTGGCGCGGCGCCAAGTGGGAAAGGGTGGTGTGGAGGCTGAAGGCAGCAGGAAAGCCCGCTGCCCCCAGGTCTGTGGGTCTACGCAAGAGGTTCCCAAAGAGCTTTAGAACAAAGCCTGGTTTTCCCTGCTGGCTCCTTGGGCAGGTGACCCATCTCCATCCGTATGGCCATTTTTATACCTGGCGTGGCGCCAAGTGGGAAAGGGTGGTGTGGAGGCTGAAGGCAGTAGAAAAGCCCGCAGCCCCCAGGTCTGTGGGTGCTACGCAAGCGGTTCCCAAAGAGGTTTAGAACAAGGCCTAGTTTTCCCTGCTGGGTCTTTGAGCGGGGGACACATCTCCAGCCGTATGGCCATTTTTGTGCCTGGCGTGGCGCCAAGTGGGAAAGGGTGGTGTCGAGGCTGAAGGCAGCAGGAAAGCCCGCAGCCCACAGGTCTGTGGGTGCTACGCAAGCGGTTCCCAAAGAGCTTTAGAACAAGGCATAGTTTTCCCTGCTGGCTCTTTGAGCGGAGGACACATCTCCAGCCGTATGGCTGTTTTTGTGCCTGTCGTGGCACCAAGTGGGAAAGAGTGGTATGGAGGCTGAAGGCAGCAGGAAAGCCCGCAGCCCCCAGGTCTGTGGGGCTACGCAAGCGGTTCCCAAAGAGCTTTAGAACAAGGCATATTTTTCCCTGCTGGTTCCTTGGGTGGGGGACCCATCTCCAGCCGTATGGCCATTTTTGTGCCTGGCGCGGCGCCAAGTGGGAAAGGGTGGTGTCGAGGCTGAAGGCAGCAGGAAAGCCCGCAGCCCCCAGGTCTGTGGGGCTACGCAAGTGGTTCCCAAAGAGCTTTAGAACAAGGCATAGTTTTCCCTGCTGGCTCTTTGGGCGGGGGACTCATCTCCAGGCGTATAGCCATTATTGTGCCTGGCGTGGCACAAGTCGGAAAGGGTGGTGTCGAGGCTGAAGGCAGCAGGAAACCCGCAGCCCCCAGGTCTGTGGGGCTATGCAAGCGGTTCCCAAAGAGCTTTAGAAGAAGGCCTAGTTTACTCTGCTGGCACCTTGGGTGCGGGACCCATCTCCAGCCGTATAGCCATTTTTGTGCCTGGCGCGGCGCCAAGTGGGAAAGGGTGGTGTGGAGGCTGAAGGCAGCAGGAAAGCCCGCTGCCCCCAGGTCTGTGGGTCTACGCAAGAGGTTCCCAAAGAGCTTTAGAACAAAGCCTGGTTTTCCCTGCTGGCTCCTTGGGCAGGTGACCCATTTCCATCCGTATGGCCATTTTTATACCTAGCGTGGCGCCAAGTGGGAAAGGGTGGTGTGGAGGCGGAAGGCAGTAGAAAAGCCCGCAGCCCCCAGGTCTGTGGGTGCTACGCAAGCGGTTCCCAAAGAGGTTTAGAACAAGGCCTAGTTTTCCCTGCTGGGTCTTTGAGCGGGGGACACATCTCCAGCCGTATGGCCATTTTTGTGCCTGGCGTGGCGCCAAGTGGGAAAGGGTGGTGTCGAGGCTGAAGGCAGCAGGAAAGCCCGCAGCCCACAGGTCTGTGGGTGCTACGCAAGCGGTTCCCAAAGAGCTTTAGAACAAGGCATAGTTTTCCCTGCTGGCTCTTTGAGCGGAGGACACATCTCCAGCCGTATGGCTGTTTTTGTGCCTCTCGTGGCACCAAGTGGGAAAGAGTGGTGTGGAGGCTGAAGGCAGCAGGAAAGCCCGCAGCCCCCAGGTCTGTGGGGCTACGCAAGCGGTTCCCAAAGAGCTTTAGAACAAGGCATATTTTTCCCTGCTGGTTCCTTGGGTGGGGGACCCATCTCCAGCCGTATGGCCATTTTTGTGCCTGGTGCGGCGCCAAGTGGGAAAGGGTGGTGTGGAGGCTGAAGGCAGCAAGAAAGCCCGCAGCCCCCAGGTCTGTGGGGCTATGCAAGCGGTTCCCAAAGAGCTTTAGAACAAGGCATAGTTTTCCCTGCTGGCTCTTTCGGCGTGGGACGCATCTCCAGCCGTATGGCTGTTTTTGTGCCTGGCGTGGCACCAAGTGGGAAAGGGTGGTGTGGAGGCTGAAGGCAGCAGGAAAGGTCGCAGCCCCATGTCTGTGGGTCTACGCAAGCGGTTCCCTAAGAGCTTTAGAACAAGGCATAGTTTTCCCTGCTGGTTCCTTGGGCGGGGGACGCATCTCCAGCCATATGGCCATTTTTGTGCCTGGCGCGGCGCCAAGTGGGAAAGGGTGGTGTCGAGGCTGAAGGCAGCAGGAAAGCCCGCAGCCCCCAGGTCTCTGGGGCTACGCAAGCGTTTCCAAAAGAGCTTTAGAACAAGGCCTAGTTTTCCCTGCTGGCTCTTTGGGCGGGGGACCCATCTCCAGGCGTATAGCCATTATTGTGCCTGGCGTGGCACAAGTCGGAAAGGGTGGTGTCGAGGTTGAAGGCAGCAGGAAACCCGCAGCCCCCAGGTCTGTGGGGCTATGCAAGCGGTTCCCAAAGAGCTTTAGAAGAAGGCCTAGTTTACTCTGCTGGCACCTTGGGTGCGGGACCCATCTCCAGCCGTATAGCCATTTTTGTGCCTGGCGCGGCGCCAAGTGGGAAAGGGTGGTGTGGAGGCTGAAGGCAGCAGGAAAGCCCGCTGCCCCCAGGTCTGTGGGTCTACGCAAGAGGTTCCCAAAGAGCTTTAGAACAAAGCCTGGTTTTCCCTGCTGGCTCCTTGGGCAGGTGACCCATCTCCATCCGTATGGCCATTTTTATACCTGGCGTGGCGCCAAGTGGGAAAGGGTGGTGTGGAGGCTGAAGGCAGTAGAAAAGCCCGCAGCCCCCAGGTCTGTGGGTGCTACGCAAGCGGTTCCCAAAGAGGTTTAGAACAAGGCCTAGTTTTCCCTGCTGGGTCTTTGAGCGGGGGACACATCTCCAGCCGTATGGCCATTTTTGTGCCTGGCGTGGCGCCAAGTGGGAAAGGGTGGTGTCGAGGCTGAAGGCAGCAGGAAAGCCCGCAGCCCACAGGTCTGTGGGTGCTACGCAAGCGGTTCCCAAAGAGCTTTAGAACAAGGCATAGTTTTCCCTGCTGGCTCTTTGAGCGGAGGACACATCTCCAGCCGTATGGCTGTTTTTGTGCCTGTCGTGGCACCAAGTGGGAAAGAGTGGTATGGAGGCTGAAGGCAGCAGGAAAGCCCGCAGCCCCCAGGTCTGTGGGGCTACGCAAGCGGTTCCCAAAGAGCTTTAGAACAAGGCATATTTTTCCCTGCTGGTTCCTTGGGTGGGGGACCCATCTCCAGCCGTATGGCCATTTTTGTGCCTGGCGCGGCGCCAAGTGGGAAAGGGTGGTGTCGAGGCTGAAGGCAGCAGGAAAGCCCGCAGCCCCCAGGTCTGTGGGGCTACGCAAGTGGTTCCCAAAGAGCTTTAGAACAAGGCATAGTTTTCCCTGCTGGCTCTTTGGGCGGGGGACCCATCTCCAGCCGTATAGCCGCTTTTGTGCCTGGCGTGGCACAAGTGGGAAAGGGTGGTGTCGAGGCTGAAAGCAGCAGGAAAGCCCGCAGCCCCCAAGTCTGTGGGGTTATGCAAGCGGTTCCCAAAGAGCTTTTAAACAAGGCCTGGTTTTCCCTGCTGGCTCCCTGGGTGGGGGACCCATCTCCAGCCGTATAGCCATTTTTGTGCCTGCCGCGGCGCCAAGTGGGAAATGGTGGTGTGGAGGCTGAAGGCAGCAGGAAAGCCCGCAGCCCACAGGTCTGTGGGGCTACGCAAGAGGTTCCCAAAGAGCTTTAGAACAAGGCCTGGTTTTCCCTGCTGGCTCCTTGGGCATGGGACAAATCTCCATCTGTATGGCAATTTTTGTGCCCGGCGCGGCGCCAAGTGGGAAAGGGTGGTGTGGAGGCTGAAGGCAGCAGGAAAGCTTGCAGCCCCGAGGTCTGTGGGTGCTACGCAAGCGGTTCCCAAAGAGCTTTAGAACAAGGCCTAGTTTTCCCTGCTGGGTCTTTGGGCAGGGGACACATCTCCAGCCGTATGGCAATTTTTATACCTGGCGTGGCGCCAAGTGGGAAAGGGTGGTGTGGAGGCTGAAGGCAGTAGAAAAGCCCGCAGCCCCCAGGTCTGTGGGTGCTACGCAAGCGGTTCCCAAAGAGCTTTAGAACAAGGCATAGTTTTCCCTGCTGGCTCTTTGAGCGGGGGACACATCTCCAGCCGTATGGCCATATTTGTGCCTGGCGTGGCGCCAAGTGGGAAAGGGTGGTGTCGAGGCTGAAGGCAGCAGGAAAGACCGCAGCCCCAAGGTCTGTGGGGCTACGCAAGCGGTTCCCAAAGAGCTTTAGAACAAGGCCAATTTTCCCCTGCTGGATCTTTGGGCGGGGGACCCATCTCCAGCCGCATGGCCATTATTGTGCCTGGAGCGACACCTAGTGGGAAAGCGTAGTATTGAGGCTGAAGGCAGCAGGAAAGCCTGCAACCCCCAGGTCTGTGGGTGCTACGCAAGCGGTTCCCAAAGAGCTTTAGAACAAGGCCTAGTTTTCGCTGCTGGCTCTTTCGGTTTGGGACACATCTCCAGCCGTATGGCTGTTTTTGTGCCTGGCGTGGCACCAAGTGGGAAAGAGTGGTGTGGAGGCTGAAGGCAGCAGGAAAGCCCACAGCCCCCAGGTCTGTGGGGCTATGCAAGCGGTTCCCAAAGAGCTTTAGAACAAGGCATAGTTTTCCCTGCTGGCTCCTTGGGCGGGGGACCCATCTCCAGCGGCATGGCCATTATTGTGCCTGGAGGGACACCTAGTGGAAAAGCGTAGTATTGAGGCTGAAGGCAGCAGGAAAGCCTGCAGCCCCCAGGTCTGTGGGTTCTACGCAAGCGGATCCAAAGAGCTTTAGAACAAGGCCTAGTTTTCCCTGATGGGTCTTTGAGCGGGGGACACATCTCCAGCCGTATGGCTGTTTTTGTGCCTGGCGTGGCACCATTTGGGAAAGAGTGGTGTGGAGGCTGAAGGCACCAGGAAAGCCCGCAGCCCCAAGGTCTGTGGGGCTACGCAAGAGGTTCCCAAATAGCTTCAGAACAAGGCCTGGTTTTCCCTGCTGGCTCCTTGGGCATGGGACAAATCTCCATCTGTATGGCAATTTTTGTGCCCGGCGCGGCGCCAAGTGGGAAAGGGTGGTGTCGAGGCTGAAGGCAGCAGGAAAGCTTGCAGCCCCGAGGTCTGTGGGTGCTGCGCAAGCGGTTCCCAAAGAGCTTTAGAACAAGGCCTAGTTTTCCCTGCTGGGTCTTTGGGCAGGGGACACATCTCCAGCCGTATGGCCATTTTTATACCTGGCGTGGCCCCAAGTGGGAAAGGGTGGTGTCGAGGCTGAAGGCAGTAGAAAAGCCCGCAGCCCCCAGGTCTGTGGGTGCTACGCAAGCGGTTCCCAAAGAGCTTTAGAACAAGGCATAGTTTTCCCTGCTGGCTCTTTGAGCGGGGGACACATCTCCAGCCGTATGGCCATATTTGTGCCTGGGGTGGCGCCAAGTGGGAAAGGGTGGTGTCGAGGCTGAAGGCAGCAGGAAAGCCCGCAGCCCCAAGGTCTGTGGGGCTACGCAAGCGGTTCCCAAAGAGCTTTAGAACAAGGCCAATTTTCCCCTGCTGGCTCTTTGGGCGGGGGACCCATCTCCAGCCGCATGGCCATTATTGTGCCTGGAGCGACACCTAGTGGGAAAGCGTAGTATTGAGGCTGAAGGCAGCAGGAAAGCCTGCAACCCCCAGGTCTGTGGGTGCTACGCAAGCGGTTCCCAAAGAGCTTTAGAACAAGGCCTAGTTTTCCCTGCTGGCTCTTTCGGTGTGGGACACATCTCCAGCCGTATGGCTGTTTTTGTGCCTGGCGTGGCACCAAGTGGGAAAGAGTGGTGTGGAGGCTGAAGGCAGCAGGAAAGAGCCCAGCCCCAGGTCTGTGGGGCTACGCAAGCGGTTCCCAAAGAGCTTTAGAACAAGGCATTGTTTTCCCTGCTGGCTCCTTGGGTGGGGGACCCATCTCCAGCCGTATGGCCATTTTTGTGCCTGGTGCGGCGCCAAGTGGGAAAGGGTGGTGTCGAGGCTGAAGGCAGCAGGAAAGCCCACAGCCCCCAGGTGTGTGGGGCTACGCAAGCGGTTCCCAAAGAGCTTTAGAACAAGGCATAGTTTTCCCTGCTGGCTCTTTCGGTGTGGGACGCATCTCCAGCCGTATGGCTGTTTTTGTGCCTGGCGTGGCACCAAGCGGGAAAGAGTGGTGTGGAGGCTGAAGGCAGCAGGAAAGGTCGCAGCCCCTGGTCTGTGGGGCTACGCAAGCGGTGCCCTAAGAGCTTTAGAACAAGGCATAGTTTTCCTGCTGGTTCCTTGGCGGGGGACCCATCTCCAGCCGTATGGCCATTTTTGTGCCTGGAGGGACACCTAGTGGGAAAGCGTAGTATTGAGGCTGAAGGCAGCAGAAAAGCCCGCAGCCCCCAGGTCTGTGGGGCTACGCAAGAGGTTCCCTAAAGAGCTTTAGAACAAGGCATAGTTTCCCCTGCTGGCTCCTTGGGCGGGGGACCCATCTCCAGCCGTATAGCCATTTTTGTGCCTGGCGCGATGCCAAGTGGGAAAGGGTGGTGTCGAGGCTAAAGGCAGCAGGAAAGCCCGCAGCCCCCAGGTGTGTGGGGCTACGCAAGCAGTTCCCAAAGAACTTTAGAACAAGGCATAGTTTTCCCTGCTGGCTCTTTCGGCGTGGGACGCATCTCCAGCCGTATGGCTGTTTTTGTGCCTGGCGTGGCACCAAGTGGGAAAGGGTGGTGTCGAGGCTGAAGGCATCAGGAAAGCCCACAGCCCCCAGGTCTGTGGGGCTATGCAAGCGGTTCCCAAAGAGATTTAGAACAAGGCCTAGTTTTCCCTGCTGGCTCCTTGGGCGGGGGACCCATCTCCAGCGGCATGGCCATTATTGTGCCTGGAGGGACACCTAGTGGGAAAGCGTAGTATTGAGGCTGAAGGCAGCAGGAAAGCCTGCAGCCCCCAGGTCTGTGGGTTCTATGCAAGCGGATCCAAAGAGCTTTAGAACAAGGCCTAGTTTTCCCTGATGGGTCTTTGAGCGGGGGACACATCTCCAGCCGTATGGCTGTTTTTGTGCCTGGCGTGGCACCAAGTGGGAAAGAGTGGTGTGGAGGCTGAAGGCACCAGGAAAGCCCGCAGCCCCAAGGTCTGTGGGGCTACGCAAGAGGTTCCCAAATAGCTTCAGAACAAGGCCTAGTTTTCCCTGCTGGCTCTTTGGGCGTTGGACCCATCTCCAGCCGTATGGCCATTTTTGTGCCTGGCGTGGCGCCAAGTGGGAAAGGGTGGTTTTGAGGCTGAAGGCTGCAGAAAAGCCTGCAGCCCCCAGGTCTGTGGGGCTACGCAAGCGGTTCCCAAAAAGCTTTAGAACAAGGCCTAGTTTTCCCTGCTGGCTCCTTGGGCAGGGGACCCTTCTCCAGCCGTATAGCCATTTTTGTGCCTGGCGCGACGCCAAGTGGGAAAGGGTGGTGTGGAGGCTGAAGGCAGCAGGAAAGCCCGCAGCCCCCAGGTCTGTGGGTCTACGCAAGCGGTTCCCAAAGAGCTTTAGAAGAAGGCATAGTTTTCCCTGCTGGCTCTTTGGGCGGGGGACCCATCTCCAGCCGCATGGCCATTATTGTGCCTGGAGCGACACCTAGTTGGAAAGCGTAGTATTAAGGCTGAACACAGCAGGAAAGCCTGCAGCCCCCAGGTCTGTGGGTGCTACGCAAGCGGTTCCCAAAGAGCTTTAGAACAAGGCCTAGTTTTCCCTGCTGGGTCTTTGGGCAGGGGACACATCTCAAGCCGTATGGCCATTTTTATACCTGGCGTGGCGCCAAGTGGGAAAGGGTGGTGTCGAGGCTGAAGGCAGTAGAAAAGCCCGCAGCCCCCAGGTCTGTGGGTGCTACGCAAGCGGTTCCCAAAGAGCTTTAGAACAAGGCATAGTTTTCCCTGCTGGCTCTTTGAGCGGGGGACACATCTCCAGCCGTATGGCCATATTTGTGCCTGGTGCGGCGCCAAGTGGGAAAGGGTGGTGTCGAGGCTGAAGGCAGCAGGAAAGCCCGCAGCCCCAAGGTCTGTGGGGCTACGCAAGCGGTTCCCAAAGAGCTTTAGAACAAGGCCAATTTTCCCCTGCTGGCTCTTTGGGCGGGGGACCCATCTCCAGCCGCATGGCCATTATTGTGCCTGGAGCGACACCTAGTGGGAAAGCGTAGTATTGAGGCTGAAGGCAGCAGGAAAGCCTGCAACCCCCAGGTCTGTGGGTGCTACGCAAGCGGTTCCCAAAGAGCTTTAGAACAAGGCCTAGTTTTCGCTGCTGGCTCTTTCGGTGTGGGACACATCTCCAGCCGTATGGCTGTTTTTGTGCCTGGCGTGGCACCAAGTGGGAAAGAGTGGTGTGGAGGCTGAAGGCAGCAGGAAAGAGCCCAGCCCCAGGTCTGTGGGGCTACGCAAGCGGTTCCCAAAGAGCTTTAGAACAAGGCATTGTTTTCCCTGCTGGCTCCTTGGGTGGGGGACCCATCTCCAGCCGTATGGCCATTTTTGTGCCTGGTGCGGCGCCAAGTGGGAAAGGGTGGTGTCGAGGCTGAAGGCAGCAGGAAAGCCCACAGCCCCCAGGTGTGTGGGGCTACGCAAGCGGTTCCCAAAGAGCTTTAGAACAAGGCCTAGTTTTCCCTGCTGGCTCTTTCGGTGTGGGACGCATCTCCAGCCGTATGGCTGTTTTTGTGCCTGGCGTGGCACCAAGCGGGAAAGAGTGGTGTGGAGGCTGAAGGCAGCAGGAAAGGTCGCAGCCCCTGGTCTGTGGGGCTACGCAAGCGGTGCCCTAAGAGCTTTAGAACAAGGCATAGTTTTCCTGCTGGTTCCTTGGCGGGGGACCCATCTCCAGCCGTATGGCCATTTTTGTGCCTGGAGGGACACCTAGTGGGAAAGCGTAGTATTGAGGCTGAAGGCAGCAGAAAAGCCCGCAGCCCCCAGGTCTGTGGGGCTACGCAAGAGGTTCCCTAAAGAGCTTTAGAACAAGGCATAGTTTCCCCTGCTGGCTCCTTGGGCGGGGGACCCATCTCCAGCCGTATAGCCATTTTTGTGCCTGGCGCGATGCCAAGTGGGAAAGGGTGGTGTCGAGGCTAAAGGCAGCAGGAAAGCCCGCAGCCCCCAGGTGTGTGGGGCTACGCAAGCAGTTCCCAAAGAACTTTAGAACAAGGCATAGTTTTCCCTGCTGGCTCTTTCGGCGTGGGACGCATCTCCAGCCGTATGGCTGTTTTTGTGCCTGGCGTGGCACCAAGTGGGAAAGGGTGGTGTCGAGGCTGAAGGCATCAGGAAAGCCCACAGCCCCCAGGTCTGTGGGGCTATGCAAGCAGTTCCCAAAGAGATTTAGAACAAGGCCTAGTTTTCCCTGCTGGCTCCTTGGGCGGGGGACCCATCTCCAGCGGCATGGCCATTATTGTGCCTGGAGGGACACCTAGTGGGAAAGCGTAGTATTGAGGCTGAAGGCAGCAGGAAAGCCTGCAGCCCCCAGGTCTGTGGGTCCTACGCAAGCGGATCCAAAGAGCTTTAGAACAAGGCCTAGTTTTCCCTGATGGGTCTTTGAGCGGGGGACACATCTCCAGCCGTATGGCTGTTTTTGTGCCTGGCGTGGCACCAAGTGGGAAAGAGTGGTGTGGAGGCTGAAGGCACCAGGAAAGCCCGCAGCCCCAAGGTCTGTGGGGCTACGCAAGAGGTTCCCAAATAGCTTCAGAACAAGGCCTAGTTTTCCCTGCTGGCTCTTTGGGCGTTGGACCCATCTCCAGCCGTATGGCCATTTTTGTGCCTGGCGTGGCGCCAAGTGGGAAAGGGTGGTTTTGAGGCTGAAGGCTGCAGAAAAGCCTGCAGCCCCCAGGTCTGTGGGGCTACGCAAGCGGTTCCCAAAAAGCTTTAGAACAAGGCCTAGTTTTCCCTGCTGGCTCCTTGGGCAGGGGACCCTTCTCCAGCCGTATAGCCATTTTTGTGCCTGGCGCGACGCCAAGTGGGAAAGGGTGGTGTGGAGGCTGAAGGCAGCAGGAAAGCCCGCAGCCCCCAGGTCTGTGGGTCTACGCAAGCGGTTCCCAAAGAGCTTTAGAAGAAGGCATAGTTTTCCCTGCTGGCTCTTTGGGCGGGGGACCCATCTCCAGCCGCATGGCCATTATTGTGCCTGGAGCGACACCTAGTTGGAAAGCGTAGTATTAAGGCTGAACACAGCAGGAAAGCCTGCAGCCCCCAGGTCTGTGGGGCTACGCAAGCGGTTCCCAAAGAGCTTTAGAACAAGGCATATTTTTCCCTGCTGGTTCCTTGGGTGGGGGACCCATCTCCAGCCGTATGGCCATTTTTGTGCCTGGTGCGGCGCCAAGTGGGAAAGGGTGGTGTCGAGGCTGAAGGCAGCAGGAAAGCCCGCAGCCCCCAGGTGTGTGGGGCTATGCAAGCGGTTCCCAAAGAGCTTTAGAACAAGGCATAGTTTTCCCTGCTGGCTCTTTCGGCGTGGGACGCATCTCCGTCTTTATGGCTGTTTTTGTGCCTGGCGTGGCACCAAGTGGGAAAGGGTGGTGTGGAGGCTGAAGGCAGCAGGAAAGGTCGCAGCCCCAGGTCTGTGGGGCTACGCCAGCGGTTCCCTAAGAGCTTTAGAACAAGGCATAGTTTTCCCTGCTGGTTCCTTGGACGGGCGACCCATCTTCAGCCGTATGGCCATTTTTGTGCCTGGAGCGACACCTAGTGGGAAAGCGTAGTATTGAGGCTGAAGGCAGCAGGAAAGCCTGCACCCCCAGGTCTGTGGGTGCTACGCAAGCGGTTCCCAAAGAGCTTTAGAAGAAGGCATTGTTTTCCCTGCTGGCTCCTTGGGCGGGGGACGCATCTCCAGCCATATGGCCATTTTTGTGCCTGGCGTGGCACAAGTGGGAAAGGGTGGTGTCGAGGCTGAAGTCAGCAGGAAAGCCCGCAGCCCCCAAGTCTGTGGGGCTATGCAAGCGGTTCCCAAAGAGCTTTAGAACAAGGCCTAGTTTACTCTGCTGGCACCTTGGGTGGGGGACCCATCTCCAGCCGTATAGCCATTTTTGTGCCTGGCGCGACGCCAAGTGGGAAAGGGTGGTGTGGAGGCTGAAGGCAGCAGGAAAGCCCGCAGACCCCAGGTCTGTGGGGCTACGCAAGAGGTTCCCAAAGAGCTTTAGAACAAGGCCTGGTTTTCCCTGCTGGCTCCTTGGGCGTGGGACAAATCTCCATCCGTATGGTCATTTTTGTGCCTGGCGCGGCGCCAAGTGGGAAAGGGTGGTGTCGAGGCTGAAGGCAGCAGGAAAGACCGCAGCCCCAAGGTCTGTGGGGCTACGCAAGCGGTTCCCAAAGAGCTTTAGAACAAGGCCAGTTTTCCCCTGCTGGCTCTTTGGGCGGGGGACCCATCTCCAGCCGCATGGCCATTATTGTGCCTGGAGCGACACCTAGTGGGAAAGCGTAGTATTGAGGCTGAAGGCAGCAGGAAAGCCTGCAACCCCCAGGTCTGTGGGTGCTACGCAAGCGGTTCCCAAAGAGCTTTAGAACAAGGCCTAGTTTTCGCTGCTGGCTCTTTCGGTGTGGGACACATCTCCAGCCGTATGGCTGTTTTTGTGCCTGGCGTGGCACCAAGTGGGAAAGAGTGGTGTGGAGGCTGAAGGCAGCAGGAAAGAGCCCAGCCCCAGGTCTGTGGGGCTACGCAAGCGGTTCCCAAAGAGCTTTAGAACAAGGCATTGTTTTCCCTGCTGGCTCCTTGGGTGGGGGACCCATCTCCAGCCGTATGGCCATTTTTGTGACTGGTGCGGCGCCAAGTGGGAAAGGGTGGTGTCGAGGCTGAAGGCAGCAGGAAAGCCCACAGCCCCCAGGTGTGTGGGGCTACGCAAGCGGTTCCCAAAGAGCTTTAGAACAAGGCATAGTTTTCCCTGCTGGCTCTTTCGGTGTGGGACGCATCTCCAGCCGTATGGCTGTTTTTGTGCCTGGCGTGGCACCAAGCGGGAAAGAGTGGTGTGGAGGCTGAAGGCAGCAGGAAAGGTCGCAGCCCCTGGTCTGTGGGGCTACGCAAGCGGTGCCCTAAGAGCTTTAGAACAAGGCATAGTTTTCCTGCTGGTTCCTTGGCGGGGGACCCATCTCCAGCCGTATGGCCATTTTTGTGCCTGGAGGGACACCTAGTGGGAAAGCGTAGTATTGAGGCTGAAGGCAGCAGAAAAGCCCGCAGCCCCCAGGTCTGTGGGGCTACGCAAGAGGTTCCCTAAAGAGCTTTAGAACAAGGCATAGTTTCCCCTGCTGGCTCCTTGGGCGGGGGACCCATCTCCAGCCGTATAGCCATTTTTGTGCCTGGCGCGATGCCAAGTGGGAAAGGGTGGTGTCGAGGCTAAAGGCAGCAGGAAAGCCCGCAGCCCCCAGGTGTGTGGGGCTACGCAAGCAGTTCCCAAAGAACTTTAGAACAAGGCATAGTTTTCCCTGCTGGCTCTTTCGGCGTGGGACGCATCTCCAGCCGTATGGCTGTTTTTGTGCCTGGCGTGGCACCAAGTGGGAAAGGGTGGTGTCGAGGCTGAAGGCATCAGGAAAGCCCACAGCCCCCAGGTCTGTGGGGCTATGCAAGCGGTTCCCAAAGAGATTTAGAACAAGGCCTAGTTTTCCCTGCTGGCTCCTTGGGCGGGGGACCCATCTCCAGCGGCATGGCCATTATTGTGCCTGGAGGGACACCTAGTGGGAAAGCGTAGTATTGAGGCTGAAGGCAGCAGGAAAGCCTGCAGCCCCCAGGTCTGTGGGTTCTACGCAAGCGGATCCAAAGAGCTTTAGAACAAGGCCTAGTTTTCCCTGATGGGTCTTTGAGCGGGGGACACATCTCCAGCCGTATGGCTGTTTTTGTGCCTGGCGTGGCACCAAGTGGGAAAGAGTGGTGTGGAGGCTGAAGGCACCAGGAAAGCCCACAGCCCCCAGGTGTGTGGGGCTACGCAAGCGGTTCCCAAAAAGCTTTAGAACAAGGCCTAGTTTTCCCTGCTGGCTCCTTGGGCGTGGGACCCTTCTGCAGCCGTATAGCCATTTTTGTGCCTGGCGCGACGCCAAGTGGGAAAGGGTGGTGTGGAGGCTGAAGGCAGCAGGAAAGCCCGCAGCCCCCAGGTCTGTGGGGCTACGCAAGCGGTTCCCAAAGAGCTTTAGAAGAAGGCATAGTTTTCCCTGCTGGCTCTTTGGGCGGGGGACCCATCTCCAGCCGCATGGCCATTATTGTGCCTGGAGCGACACCTAGTTGGAAAGCGTAGTATTAAGGCTGAAGACAGCAGGAAAGCCTGCAGCCCCAAGGTCTGTGGGTGCTACGCAAGCGGTTCCCAAAGAGCTTTAGAACAAGGCATATTTTTCCCTGCTGGTTCCTTGGGTGGGGGACCCATCTCCAGCCGTATGGCCATTTTTGTGCCTGGTGCGGCGCCAAGTGGGAAAGGGTGGTGTCGAGGCTGAAGGCAGCAGGAAAGCCCGCAGCCCCCAGGTGTGTGGGGCTATGCAAGCGGTTCCCAAAGAGCTTTAGAACAAGGCATAGTTTTCCCTGCTGGCTCTTTCGGCGTGGGACGCATCTCCGTCTTTATGGCTGTTTTTGTGCCTGGCGTGGCACCAAGTGGGAAAGGGTGGTGTCGAGGCTGAAGGCAGCAGGAAAGGTCGCAGCCCCAGGTCTGTGGGGCTACGCCAGCGGTTCCCTAAGAGCTTTAGAACAAGGCATAGTTTTCCCTGCTGGTTCCTTGGACGGGCGACCCATCTTCAGCCGTATGGCCATTTTTGTGCCTGGAGCGACACCTAGTGGGAAAGCGTAGTATTGAGGCTGAAGGCAGCAGGAAAGCCTGCACCCCCAGGTCTGTGGGTGCTACGCAAGCGGTTCCCAAAGAGCTTTAGAAGAAGGCATTGTTTTCCCTGCTGGCTCCTTGGGCGGGGGACGCATCTCCAGCCATATGGCCATTTTTGTGCCTGGCGCGACGCCAAGTGGGAAAGGGTGGTGTCGAGGCTGAAGGCAGCAGGAAAGCCCGCAGCCCCCAAGTCTGTGGGGCTATGCAAGCGGTTCCCAAAGAGCTTTAGAACAAGGCCTAGTTTACTCTGCTGGCACCTTGGGTGGGGGACCCATCTCCAGCCGTATAGCCATTTTTGTGCCTGGCGCGACGCCAAGTGGGAAAGGGTGGTGTGGAGGCTGAAGGCAGCAGGAAAGCCCGCAGCCCACAGGTCTGTGGGGCTACGCAAGAGGTTCCCAAAGAGCTTTAGAACAAGGCCTGGTTTTCCCTGCTGGCTCCTTGGGCGTGGGACAAATCTCCATCCGTATGGTCATTTTTGTGCCTGGCGCGGCGCCAAGTGGGAAAGGGTGTTTTTGAGGCTGAAGGCAGCAGGAAAGCTTGCAGCCCCCAGGTCTGTGGGGCTACGCAAGCGGTTCCCAAAGAGCTTTAGAACAAGGCATAGTTTTCCCTGCTGGCTCTTTCGGCGTGGGACGTATCTCCAGCCGTATGGCTGTTTTTGTGCCTGGCGTGGCACCAAGTGGGAAAGGGTGGTGTCGAGGCTGAAGGCAGCAGGAAAGCCCGCAGCCCACCGGGTCTGTGGGGCTACGCAAGCGGTTCCCAAAGAGCTTTAGAACAAGGCATTGTTTTCCCTGCTGGCTCCTTGGGTGGGGGACCCATCTCCAGCCGTATGGCCATTTTTGTGCCTGGTGCGGCGCCAAGTGGGAAAGGGTGGTGTCGAGGCTGAAGGCAGCAGGAAAGCCCACAGCCCCCAGGTGTGTGGGGCTACGCAAGCGGTTCCCAAAGAGCTTTAGAACAAGGCATAGTTTTCCCTGCTGGCTCTTTCGGTGTGGGACGCATCTCCAGCCGTATGGCTGTTTTTGTGCCTGGCGTGGCACCAAGCGGGAAAGAGTGGTGTGGAGGCTGAAGGCAGCAGGAAAGGTCGCAGCCCCTGGTCTGTGGGGCTACGCAAGCGGTGCCCTAAGAGCTTTAGAACAAGGCATAGTTTTCCTGCTGGTTCCTTGGCGGGGGACCCATCTCCAGCCGTATGGCCATTTTTGTGCCTGGAGGGACACCTAGTGGGAAAGCGTAGTATTGAGGCTGAAGGCAGCAGAAAAGCCCGCAGCCCCCAGGTCTGTGGGGCTACGCAAGAGGTTCCCTAAAGAGCTTTAGAACAAGGCATAGTTTCCCCTGCTGGCTCCTTGGGCGGGGGACCCATCTCCAGCCGTATAGCCATTTTTGTGCCTGGCGCGATGCCAAGTGGGAAAGGGTGGTGTCGAGGCTAAAGGCAGCAGGAAAGCCCGCAGCCCCCAGGTGTGTGGGGCTACGCAAGCAGTTCCCAAAGAACTTTAGAACAAGGCATAGTTTTCCCTGCTGGCTCTTTCGGCGTGGGACGCATCTCCAGCCGTATGGCTGTTTTTGTGCCTGGCGTGGCACCAAGTGGGAAAGGGTGGTGTCGAGGCTGAAGGCATCAGGAAAGCCCACAGCCCCCAGGTCTGTGGGGCTATGCAAGCGGTTCCCAAAGAGATTTAGAACAAGGCCTAGTTTTCCCTGCTGGCTCCTTGGGCGGGGGACCCATCTCCAGCGGCATGGCCATTATTGTGCCTGGAGGGACACCTAGTGGGAAAGCGTAGTATTGAGGCTGAAGGCAGCAGGAAAGCCTGCAGCCCCCAGGTCTGTGGGTTCTACGCAAGCGGATCCAAAGAGCTTTAGAACAAGGCCTAGTTTTCCCTGATGGGTCTTTGAGCGGGGGACACATCTCCAGCCGTATGGCTGTTTTTGTGCCTGGCGTGGCACCAAGTGGGAAAGAGTGGTGTGGAGGCTGAAGGCACCAGGAAAGCCCGCAGCCCCAAGGTCTGTGGGGCTACGCAAGAGGTTCCCAAATAGCTTCAGAACAAGGCCTAGTTTTCCCTGCTGGCTCTTTGGGCGTTGGACCCATCTCCAGCCGTATGGCCATTTTTGTGCCTGGCGTGGCGACAAGTGGGAAAGGGTGGTTTTGAGGCTGAAGGCTGCAGAAAAGCCTGCAGCCCCCAGGTCTGTGGGGCTACGCAAGCGGTTCCCAAAAAGCTTTAGAACAAGGCCTAGTTTTCCCTGCTGGCTCCTTCGGCAGGGGACCCTTCTCCAGCCGTATAGCCATTTTTGTGCCTGGCGCGACGCCAAGTGGGAAAGGGTGGTGTGGAGGCTGAAGGCAGCAGGAAAGCCCGCAGCCCCCAGGTCTGCGGGGCTACGCAAGCGGTTCCCAAAGAGCTTTAGAAGAAGGCATAGTTTTCCCTGCTGGCTCTTTGGGCGGGGGACCCACCTCCAGCCGCATGGCCATTATTGTGCCTGGAGCGACACCTAGTTGGAAAGCGTAGTATTAAGGCTGAAGACAGCAGGAAAGCCTGCAGCCCCCAGGTCTGTGGGTGCTACGCAAGCGGTTCCCAAAGAGCTTTAGAACAAGGCATATTTTTCCCTGCTGGTTCCTTGGGTGGGGGACCCATCTCCAGCCGTATGGCCATTTTTGTGCCTGGTGCGGCGCCAAGTGGGAAAGGGTGGTGTGGAGGCTGAAGGCAGCAGGAAAGCCCGCAGCCCCCAGGTGTGTGGGGCTATGCAAGCGGTTCCCAAAGAGCTTTAGAACAAGGCATAGTTTTCCCTGCTGGCTCTTTCGGCGTGGGACGCATCTCCGTCTTTATGGCTGTTTTTGTGCCTGGCGTGGCACCAAGTGGGAAAGGGTGGTGTGGAGGCTGAAGGCAGCAGGAAAGGTCGCAGCCCCACGTCTGTGGGGCTACGCCAGCGGTTCCCTAAGAGCTTTAGAACAAGGCATAGTTTTCCCTGCTGGTTCCTTGGACGGGCGACCCATATTCAGCCGTATGGCCATTTTTGTGCCTGGAGCGACACCTAGTGGGAAAGCGTAGTATGGAGGCTGAAGGCAGCAGGAAAGCCTGCACCCCCAGGTCTGTGGGTGCTACGCAAGCGGTTCCCAAAGAGCTTTAGAAGAAGGCATTGTTTTCCCTGCTGGCTCCTTGGGCGGGGGACGCATCTCCAGCCATATGGCCATTTTTGTGCCTGGCGTGGCACAAGTGGGAAAGGGTGGTGTCGAGGCTGAAGTCAGCAGGAAAGCCCGCAGCCCCCAAGTCTGTGGGGCTATGCAAGCGGTTCCCAAAGAGCTTTAGAACAAGGCCTAGTTTACTCTGCTGGCACCTTGGGTGGGGGACCCATCTCCAGCCGTATAGCCATTTTTGTGCCTGGCGCGGCGCCAAGTGGGAAAGGGTGGTGTGGAGGCTGAAGGCAGCAGGAAAGCCCGCAGCCCCCAGGTCTGTGGGGCTACGCAAGAGGTTCCCAAAGAGCTTTAGAACAAGGCCTGGTTTTCCCTGCTGGCTCCTTGGGCGTGGGACAAATCTCCATCCGTATGGTCATTTTTGTGCCTGGCGCGGCGCCAAGTGGGAAAGGGTGTTTTTGAGGCTGAAGGCAGCAGGAAAGCTTGCATCCCCGAGGTCTGTGGGGCTACGCAAGCGGTTCCCAAAGAGCTTTAGAACAAGGCATAGTTTTCCCTGCTGGCTCTTTCGGCGTGGGACGTATCTCCAGCCGTATGGCTGTTTTTGTGCCTGGCGTGGCACCAAGTGGGAAAGGGTGGTGTCGAGGCTGAAGGCAGCAGGAAAGCCCGCAGCCCACCGGGTCTGTGGGGCTACGCAAGCGGTTCCCAAAGAGCTTTAGAAGAAGGCATATTTTTCCCTGCTGGTTCCTTGTGCGGGGGACCCATCTCCAGTCATATGGCCATTTTTGTGCCTGGCGCGACGCCAAGTGGGAAAGGGTGGTGTGGAGGCTGAAGGCAGCAGGAAAGCCCGCAGCCCCCAGGTCTGTGGGGCTACGCAAGCGGTTCCCCAAGAGCTTTAGAACAAGGCATTTTTTCCCTGCTGGCTCCTTGTGCGGGCGACCCATCTCCAGTCATATGGCCATTTATGTGCCTGGCGCGGCGCCAAGTGGGAAAGGGTGGTGTCGAGGCTGAAGGCAGCAGGAAAGCCCGCAGCCCCCAGGTCTGTGGGGCTACGCAAGCGTTTCTCAAAGAGCTTTAGAACACGGCATAGTTTTCCCTTCTAGCTCCTTTGGCGGGGGACCCATCTCCAGCCGTATGGCTGTTTTTGTGCCTGGCATGGCACCAAGTGGGAAAGGGTGGTGTGGAGGCTGAAGGCAGTAGGAAAGCCCGCAGCCCCCAGGTCTGTGGGGCTACGCAAGCGGTTCCCAAACAGCTTTAGAACAAGGCATATTTTTCCCTGTTGGTTCCTTGGGTGGGGGACCCATCTCCAGCCATATGGCCATATTTGTGCCTGGCGCGGCGCCAAGTGGGAAAGGGTGGTGTCGAGGCTAAAGGCAGCAGGAAAGCCCGCAGCCCCCAAGTCTGTGGGGCTATGCAAGCGGTTCCCAAAGAGCTTTAGAACAAGGCCTGGTTTACTCTGCTGGCTCCTTGGGTGGGGGACCCATCTCCAGCCGTATAGCCATTTTTGTGCCTGGCGCGGCTCCAAGTGGGAAAGGGTGGTGTGGAGGCTGAAGGCAACAGGAAAGCTTGCAGCCCCGAGGTCTGTGGGTGCTACGCAAGCGGTTCCCAAAGAGCTTTAGAACAAGGCCTAGTTTTCCCTGCTGGGTCTTTGGGCAGGGGACACATCTCCAGCCGTATGGCCATTTTTATACCTGGCGTGGCGCCAAGTGGGAAAGGGTGGTGTGGAGGCTGAAGGCAGTAGAAAAGCCCGCAGCCCCCAGGTCTGTGGGTGCTACGCAAGCGGTTCCCAAAGAGCTTTAGAACAAGGCCTAGTTTTCCCTGCTGGCTCTTTGAGCGGGGGACACATCTCCAGCCGTATGGCCATATTTGTGCCTGGCGTGGCGCCAAGTGGGAAAGGGTGTTTTTGAGGCTGAAGGCAGCAGGAAATCCCGCTACCCCCAGGTCTGTGGGGCTACGCAAGCGGTTCCCAAAGAGCTTTAGAACAAGGCCTAGTTTTCCCTGCTGGCTCTTTGGGCGGGGGACCCATCTCCAGCCGTATGGCCATTTTTGTGCCTGGTGCGGCGCCAAGTGGGAAAGGGTGGTGTCGAGGCTGAAGGCAGCAGGAAAGCCCGCAGCCCCCAGGTGTGTGGGGCTACGCAAGCGGTTCCCAAAGGGCTTTAGAACACGGCATAGTTTTCCCTGCTGGCTCTTTCGGTGTGGGACGCATCTCCAGCCGTATGGCTGTTTTTGTGCCAGGCGTGGCACCAAGCGGGAAAGAGTGGTGTGGAGGCTGAAGGCAGCAGGAAAGGTCGCAGCCCCTGGTCTGTGGGGCTACGCAAGCGGTTCCCATAGAGCTTTAGAACAAGGCATAGTTTTCCCTGCTGGTTCCTTGGGAGGGGGACCCATCTTCAGCCGTATGGCCATTTTTGTGCCTGGAGCGACACCTAGTGGGAAAGCGTAGTATTGAGGCTGAAGGCAGCAGGAAAGCCTGCAGCCCCCAGGTCTGTGGGTGCTACGCAAGCGGTTCCCAAAGAGCTTTAGAAGAAGGCATTGTTTTCCCTGCTGGGTCTTTGAGCGGGGGACGCATCTCCAGCCATATGGCCATTTTTGTGCCTGGCGCGGCGCCAAGTGGGAAAGGGTGGTGTGGAGGCTGAAGGCAGCAGGAAAGCCTGCAGCCCCCAGGTCTGTGGGGCTACGCAAGCGGTTCCCACAGAGCTTTAGAACAAGGCATATTTTTCCCTGCTGGTTCCTTGGGTGGGGGACCCATCTCCAGCCGTATGGCCATTTTTGTGCCTGGTGCGGCGCCAAGTGGGAAAGGGTGGTGTGGAGGCTGAAGGCAGCAGGAAAGCCCGCAGCCCCCAGGTGTGTGGGGCTACGCAAGCAGTTCCCAAAGAACTTTAGGACAAGGCATAGTTTTCCCTGCTGGCTCTTTCGGCGTGGGACGCATCTCCAGCCGTATGGCTGTTTTTGTGCCTGGCGTGGCGCCAAGTGGGAAAGGGTGGTGTGGAGGCTGAAGGCAGTAGAAAAGCCCGCAGCCCCCAGGTCTGTGGGTGCTACGCAAGCGGTTCCCAAAGAGCTTTAGAACAAGGCCTAGTTTTCCCTGCTGGGTCTTTGAGCGGGGGACACATCTCCAGCCGTATGGCCATATTTGTGCCTGGCGTGGCGCCAAGTGGGAAAGGGTGTTTTTGAGGCTGAAGGCAGCAGGAAAGCCCGCAGCCCCAGGTGTGTGGGGCTACGCAAGTGTTTCCCAAAGAGCT
>NW_026961490.1:0-26326 GCF_963924245.1 Chroicocephalus ridibundus | reverse complement strand
GGGTCCTGGGGAGGGTCCTATGGGGGGGCTATGGGGGCCTACGGATGCTGGGTCCCGGGGAGGGGTCCTATGGGGGGGCTATGGATGCTGGGGGTCCTGGGGGGGGTCCTATGGGGGGGCTATGGATGCTGGGACTCCCCCCCCACTCCAAATCTTGTGGACCCCCCCCCCCCCCGCATCCCTGGGTCCCCCCAGACCCCTGGGTGTCGTGTGCCTGCCCCCCCCCCCCCCCCCCAAGCTGCTGGGACCCCCCCAACTCCCCCCAGCTGACCCCCATCTCCCCTTCCCCCCCCCCCCGCAGCGGGCACCACCTACATCTTCGGCAAGGGGGGGGCCCTCATCACCTACACGTGGCCCCCCAACGACCGCCCCAGCACCCGCGCCGACCGCCTGGCCCTGGGCTTCAGCACCCACCAGCGCGACGCCGTCCTGCTGCGCGTGGAGAGCGCGGCCGGGCTCGGGGACTTCCTGCAGCTCCACATCGTAAGGGCCGGGGGGGGCCTATGGGCACTGGGGCGGGGGGCTAGGGGGTCCTATAGGGGGCTATGGGGCACTATGGGGGGCCTAAGGGGTCCTACGGGGCACTATGGGGGCGGCTATGGGGTCCTATGGGGCACTATGGGGGCTATGGGGTCCTATGGGGGGGCTAGGGGTCCTATGGGGGGGCTAGGGAGTCCTGGGGGGGGCTATGGGTCCTATAGGGGTTTATAGGGGTCCTATGGGGGGGCTATGGGGTCCTATGGGGGTTATAGGGGTCCTATGGGGGGGCTAGGGAGTCCTGGGGGGGGCTATGGGGTCCTATGGGGGGCCTAAGGGGTCCTACGGGGCACTATGGGGCGGCTATGGGGTCCTATGGGGCACTATGGGGGGCTATGGGGTCCTATGGGGGTTATAGGGGTCCTATGGGGGGGCTAGGGAGTCCTGGGGGGGGGCTATGCGGTCCTATAGGGGTTTATAGGGGTCCTATGGGGGGGCTATGGGGTCCTATGGGGGTTATAGGGGTCCTATGGGAGGGGCTAGGGAGTCCTGGGGGGGGCTATGGGGTCCTATAGGGGGTTATAGGGGTCCTATGGGGGGCTAGGGAGTCCTGGGGGGGGCTATGGGGTCCTATAGGGGGTTATAGGGGTCCTATGGGGGGCTAGGGGGTCCTGGAGGGGGGCTATGGGGTCCTATAGGGGGTTATAGGGGTCCTATGGGGGGCTAGGGAGTCCTGGAGGGGGCTATGGGGTCCTATAGGGGGTTATAGGGGTCCTATGGGGGGCTAGGGGGTCCTGGGGGGTCCTATGGGGCACTATGGGGGGGCTATGGGGTCCTATGGAGGGGCTATGGGGTCCTATAGGGGGTTATGGGGGTCCTATGGGGAGGCTAGGGGGTCCTAAGGGGCATTATGGGGGGGCTATGGGGTCCTATGGGGCACTATGGGGGGCTATGGGATCCTACGGGGAGGCTATGGGGTCCTGGGGGTGGCTATGGGGGGCTATGGGGTCCTATGGGGGGCCTAAGGGGTCCTATGGGGCACTATGGGGGGCTATGGGGTCCTATGGGGGGGCTATGGGGGTCCTGGTGGGTCCTATGGGGGACTATGGGGTCCTATAGGGGGTTATGGGGGTCCTATGGGGGGGCTATGGGGGCCTAAGGGGTCCTACAGGACACTATGGGGGGCTGTGGGGTCCTATGGGGCATTATGGGGGGCTATGGGGTCCTATAGGGCATTATGGGGGTCCTATGGGGGGGCTATGGGGGCCTAAGGGGTCCTACGGGGCACTATGGGGGGCTATGGGGTCCTATGGGGGACTGTGGGGTCCTATAGGGGGTTATGGGGGTCCTATGGGGGGGCTATGGGGGCCTAAGGGGTCCTACAGGACACTATGGGGGGCTGTGGGGGTCCTATGGGGCACTATGGGGGGGGCTATGGGGTCCTATGCGGGGGCCTTAGGGGTCCTACGGGGCACTATGGGGGGCCTAAGGGGTCCTATGGGGGGCCTAAGGGGTCCTACGGGGCACTATGGGGGGGCTATGGGGTCCTATGGAGGGCGCTATGGGGGGGCTATGGGGTCCTATGGGGGGCACTATGGGGGGGCTATGGGGTCCTATGGGGGCGCTATGGGGGTGCTATGGGGCGCTATGGGGGGCCATCCTGCAGCTCCGCATGGTGGCGGGGGGGGGGGACACACTGAAGGCCATGGAGGGACCAGGCCCCCCCGAGGTAGGGGGGGGGGGCGGGGCAGAGGCGTGGGGCAGAGGAGGCGGGGGGTGGTGGTGGGGGTGCCGGTGGGGGGCTGTGACCCACGGGTGCCGTTCGGACCCCCCCCCCCCGGCAGGCGCAGGGGGCCGTGGGGGTGCTCTTCAACGTGGGGACGGAGGACATCGCCCTGGAGGAGCGGGGGGCGGCCGTCAGCGACGGGCGCTTCCACGTCGTCCGCTTCACCCGCAGCGGCGGCAACGCCACCCTCCAGGTGGACGGCGGCCCCTTGCACGAGCGCTACCCCCCAGGTAACACCCCCCCCCCTCACACGCGCACCCGCCCCACGGCGCCCTATAGCACCCCTAGAGTACGGCTAGAGCGACCTACGGCACCCCTCGAGCACCTATGGCACCCTATGGACAGCCCTAGAGCACCCCGTAGTAGCCCTAGAGCACCCATAGACAGCCCTAGAGCACCCTAGAGCACCCCATAGTACTCCTAGAGCACCCATAGACAGCCCTAGAGCACCCTATAGTACCCCTAGAGCACCCTAGAGCACCTATAGACAGCCCTAGAGCACCCTATAGTACCCCCATAGCACCCATAGACAGCCCTAGAGTACTCCTAGAGCGACCTACAGCACCCCTCGAGCACCTATGGCACCCTAGAGCACCCCGTAGTAGCCCTAGAGCACCCTATAGTACCCCTAGAGCACCCTAGAGCACCTATAGACAGCCCCAGAGCACCCCATAGTAGCCCTACAGCACCCTATAGTACCCCTAGAGCACCCCATAGTACCCCTATAGCACCCATAGACAGCCCTAGAGCAACCTACAGCACCCCTCGAGCACCTATGGCACCCTATAGACAGCCCTAGAGCACCCCATAGTAGCCCTAGAGCACCCTATAGTACCCCTAGAGCACCCTAGAGCACCTATAGACAGCCCTAGAGCACCCCGTAGTAGCCCTACAGCACCCTATAGTACCCCATAGCACCCCATAGTACCCCTATAGCACCCATAGACAGCCCTAGAGCAACCTACAGCACCCCTATAGCACCCCATAGTACCCCTATAGCACCCATAGACAGCCCTAGAGCACCCTAGAGTACTCCTAGAGCGACCTACAGCACCCCTCGAGCACCTATGGCACCCTATAGACAGCCCTAGAGCACCCCATAGTAGCCCTAGAGCACCCTATAGTACCCCTAGAGCACCCCATAGTACCCCTATAGCACCCATAGACAGCCCTAGAACAACCTACAGCACCCCTCGAGCACCTATGGCACCCTATAGACAGCCCTAGAGCACCCCATAGTACCCCTAGAGCACACTGTAGTACCCCTAGAGCACCCTATAGGCACCCCTAGAGCACCCTATAGTACCCTTAGAGCACCCTAGAGCACCTATAGACAGCCCTAGAGCACCCCATAGTAGCCCTAGAGCACCCCATAGTACTCCTAGAGCACCCATACACAGCCCTAGAGCAACCTACAGCACCCCTCGAGAACCTATGGCACCCTACAGACAGCCCTAGAGCACCCCATAGCAGCCCTAGAGCACCCTATAGTACCCCTAGAGCACCCATAGACAGCCCTAGAGCACCCCATAGGACTCGTAGAGCACCCTATAGGCACCCCTAGAGCACCCTATAGTACCCTTAGAGCACCCTAGAGCACCTATAGACAGCCCTAGAGCACCCCATAGTAGCCCTAGAGCACCCATAGACAGCCCTAGAGGACCCTATAGTACCCCTAGAGCACTCATAGACAGCCCTAGAGCAACCTACAGCACCCCTCGAGCACCTATGGCACCCTATAGACAGCCCTAGAGCACCCCGTAGTACCCCTAGAGCACCCTATAGTAGCCCTAGAGCACCCATAGACAGCCCTAGAGCACCCTATAGTACCCCTAGAGCACCCTAGAGCACCTATAGACAGCCCTAGAGCACCCCATAGTAGCCCTATAGCACCCTATAGTACCCCTATAGCACCCATAGACAGCCCTAGAGCAACCTACAGCACCCCTCGAGCACCTATGGCACCCTATAGACAGCCCTAGAGCACCCCGTAGTACCCCTAGAGCACCCTATAGTAGCCCTAGAGCACCCACAGACAGCCCTAGAGCACCCTATAGTACCCCTAGAGCACCCTAGAGCACCTATAGACAGCCCTAGAGCACCCCATAGTAGCCCTATAGCACCCTATAGTACCCCTATAGCACCCTATAGTACCCCTAGAGCACTCCATAGTACCCCTATAGCACCCATAGACAGCCCTAGAGCACCCTAGAGTACTCCTAGAGCGACCTACAGCACCCCTCGAGCACCTATGGCACCCTATAGACAGCCCTAGAGCACCCCATAGTAGCCCTAGAGCACCCTATAGTACCCCTAGAGCACCTATAGACAGCCCTAGAGCACCCCATAGTAGCCCTACAGCACCCTATAGTACCCCTAGAGCACCCATAGACAGCCCTAGAGCACCCTATAGTACCCCTACAGCACCCCATAGTACCCCTATAGCACCCATAGACAGCCCTAGAGCACCCTAGAGTACTCCTAGAGCGACCTACAGCACCCCTCGAGCACCTATGGCACCCTATAGACAGCCCTAGAGCACCCTATAGGCACCCCTAGAGCACCCTAGAGTACCCCTCTGGCACCCTACAGCATCTATAGACAGCCCTAGAGCACCCTATAGTACCGACAGACACCCCTATAACACCTATAGACAACCCTAGAGCACCCTATAGTACCCCTATAGCACCCTATAATACCGACAGACATCCCTATAGCACCTATAGACAGCCCTAGAGCACCCTATAGCACCCCTAGAGCACCTATGACACCCTATAGACAGCCAGCCCTAGAGCACCCTATAGTACCCCTATAGCACCCTAGAGCACCTATAGACAGCCCTAGAGCACCCTACAGCACCTATGGCACCCTATAGACAGCCTTAGAGCACCTATAGCGGCCCCTTGCACGAGCTCTACCTCTCAGGTACCCCCTAGAGCTCCCTATAGCACCCTATAGACAGCCCTATAGCACTCTAGCTCCCTAGAGCACCCTATATCACCCTAGAGCACCCCTAGAGCACCCTCCAGTACCGACAGACACCCCTAGAGCACCCTATAGCACCTATAGACAGCTAGAGCACCCCATAGCACCCCATAGCACCCTACAGACAGCCCTAGAGCACCCTAGAGCTCCCCTACAGCACCCTATAGTACCGACAGACACCCCTATAGCACCCTGTAGCACCATATAGACACCCCTATAGCACCCTATAGTAATGCCAGACACCTCTATAGCACCCTATAGCACCCCTATAGCACCCTATAGACATCCCTATAGCACCTATAGACAGCTCTAGTGCACCCTATAGACACCCCTGTAGCACCTACAGCACCCTATAGACACCCCCATAGCACCTATAGCACCCCTAGAGCACCTATGGCACCCTATAGACAGTCCTAGAGCACCCTACAGCACCCCTATAGCACCTATAGCACCCTATAGATACCCTTGTAGCACCTATAGACACCCCTGTAGCACCTATAGACAGCCCTAGAGCACCCTACAGTGCCCCTGTAGCACCTATGGCACCCTATAGACACCCTTATACCACCCCTATAGCACCCTATAGACACCCCTCTAGCACCTATAGCACCCATAGACAGCCCTAGAGCACCCTAGAGCACCTATAGCACCCACAGACAGTCCTATAGCACCCTATAGACACCCCTATAGCACCCATAGCACCCACAGACAGCCCTAGAGCACCCTATAGACACCCCTCTAGCACCCATAGCACCCATAGACAGCCCTAGAGCACCCTATAGACACCCCTAGAGCACCTATAGCACCCTATAGACACCCCTATAGCACCCTATAGACACCCCTATAGCACCTATAGCACCCATAGACAGCCCTAGAGCACCCTATAGACACCCCTCTAGCACCCATAGCACCCATGGACAGCCCTAGAGCACCCTATAGACACCCCTCTAGCACCCATAGCACCCATAGACAGCCCTAGAGCACCCTATAGACACCCCTATAGCACCTATAGCACCCATAGACAGCCCTAGAGCACCCTATAGACACCCCTCTAGCACCCATAGCACCCACAGACAGCCCTACAGCACCCTATAGACACCCCTCTAGCACCCATAGCACCCATAGACAGCCCTAGAGCACCCTATAGACAGCCCTCTAGCACCTATAGCACCCATAGACAGCCCTAGAGCACCCTATAGACACCTCTATAGCACCTATAGCACCCAGAGACAGCCCTAGAGCACCCTATAGACACCCCTCTAGCACCTATAGCACCCATAGACAGCCCTAGAGCACCCTATAGACACCCCTCTAGCACCCATAGCACCCATAGACAGCCGTAGAGCACCCTATAGACAGCCCTCTAGCACCTATAGCACCCTATAGACAGCCCTAGAGCACCCTATAGACACCCCTATAGCACCCATAGCACCCATAGACAGCCCTAGAGCACCCTATAGACACCCCTCTAGCACCTATAGCACCCATAGACAGCCCTAGAGCACCCTATAGACAGCCCTCTAGCACCCATAGCACCCATAGACAGCCCTAGAGCACCCTATAGACACCCCTCTAGCACCTATAGCACCCATAGACAGCCCTAGAGCACCCTATAGACAGCCCTCTAGCACCCATAGCACCCTATAGTACCCCTAGAGCACCCTAGAGCACCTATAGACAGCCCTATAGCACCCATAGCACCCTATAGACAGCCCTATAGCACCTATAGCACCCTATAGGGCCCCATGTACCCCCTGTAGCACCTATAGGGACCCAGAGACACCCCAGAGCCCCCCCCTCCCCCGCGCTAACGACCCCCCCCCTAATTAAGGACCCGACTAACGAGGGCACTAACGAAGGGCAGCGACGGGCCCCTCCCCCCCCCTCTAACGCCCCCTAAAATCCACATAAACCCCCCCAAAACCGGCCCCGACGCCGCGGGGGCCACCGCGGGCAGGGCCTGGGGACGGCAGCCGAGACCCCCTGGGCGCGGCGCGGTGACGTCAGCGGTGACATCGTGGTCACGGCGCGGTGACGTCAGCGGTGACACCGCGGTCCCATCGCGGTGACATCAGCAGTGACATCGTGGTCATGGCGCGGTGACGTCAGCGGTGACATCGTGGTCACGGCGTGGTGACGTCAGCGGTGACATCATGGTCACGTCGCGGTGACATCAGCGGTGACATCGTGGTCATGGCGCGGTGACGTCAGCGGTGACACCGCAGTCCCATCGCGGTGACATCAGCAGTGACATCGTGGTCACGGCGCGGTGACGTCAGCGGTGACATCATGGTCACGTCGCGGTGACGTCAGCAGTGACATCGTGGTCACGGCGCGGTGGCCTCGGCGGTGACACTGTGGTCACGTCGCGGTGACGTCAGCAGTGACACCATGGTGCCATTGTGGTGACATCAGCGGTGACATCATGGTCATGTCACGGTCACATCAGCAGTGACACCATGGTCCCATTGCGGTGACATCAGCAGTGACATCGTGGTCATGTCGCGGTGACATCAGCGGTGACATCATGGTCCCATCGCGGTGACATCAGCAGTGACATCATGGTCCCATTGTGGTGATATCAGCGGTGACATCATGGTCACGTCGCGGTGGCCTCAGCGGTGACACTGTGGCCATGTCGCGGTGACATCAGCGGGGACACCATGGTCCCATTGTGGTGACATCAGCAGTGACATCATGGTCACGTCGTGGTGACATCAGCGGTGACATCATGGTCGTTTTTTGGTGACGCCATGGTCCCATCGCGGTGATGTCAGCAATGACACGGCAGTGGTGCCATGGTGACCTCAGCGGTGACATCATGGTCACATCATGGTGACATCAGTAGTGACACCATGGTCATGTTGCGGTGACACCATGGGCCCACTGCGGTGACATCAGCAGTGACATCATGGACATGTCGCAGTGACATCAGCAGTGACATCATGGTCACGTCCTGGTGACCTCAGTGGTGACATCATGGTCACATCATGGTGACATCAGCAGTGACATCATGGTTCCATCGCGGTGACATCAGTAGTGACATCATGGTCACGTCACGGTGACATCATGGTCCCGTCGCGGTGACATCAGCGGTGACATCATGGTCACGTCACAGTGACATGAGCAGTGACACCGCGGTGGTGCCATGGTGACCTCAGCAGTGACATCGTGGTCACATCATGGTGACATCAGCGGTGACATCACGGTCCCGTTGCGGTGACGTCAGCGGTGACACCATGGTCACGTCCTGGTGACATCAGCAGTGACACCGTGGTCACGTCGCGGTGACATCAGCGGTGACGTCACGGTGGCCACACCGCGGTGGACGCCAGTGGTGCCACCATCGTCCCGCCACGGTGACACCAGCGGTGACACCGCGGCCACACCACGGTGGCCGTGCCGGTGGTGACAGTGGCGCTGATGGTGGCCGCAGTGGCCATGGTGGCCCCGGTGGCGGTGTCAACGGTGGCCGTGGTGGCCCCGGTGGCCGTGGTGGCCCTGGTGGCGGTGTCAATGGTGGCCACGGTGGCCCCAGTGGCAGTGCCAGTGGTGGCCGTGGTGGTGCCGGTGGCAGTGGCAGTGGTGGCCGCGGTGGCCATGGTGGCCCCGGTGGTGGTGTCAACGGTGGCTGTGGTGGCCGTGCTGGCCCTGGTGACCATGGTGGTGCCGGTGGCAGTGGCAGTGGTGGCCATGGTGGCCCTGATGACCATGGTGGCCCCGGTGGCGGTGTCGCTGGTGGCCGTGATGGCCCTGGTGACCATGGTGGCCCTGGTGGCAGTGTTGCTGGTGGCCGCAGTGACCATGGTGGTGCCAGTGGCGGTGTCAGTGGTGGCCATGGTGGCCCTGGCGACTGTGGTGGCCCCGGTGGCGGTGTTGCTGGTGGCGGTGGTGGCCCTGGTGGCCCTGGTGGCCCCGGTGGCGGTGTTGCTGGTGGCCGCAGTGACCACGGTGGTGACAGTGGCAGTGTCAGTGGTGGCCATGGTGGCTGTGGTGGCCCTGGTGGCCCCGGTGGTGGTGTTGCTGGTGGCCGCAGTGACCACGGTCGTGCTGGTGTCAGTGTCAGTGGTAGCCATGGTGGCCCTGGTGGCCCTGGTGACCATGGTGGCCCCAGTGGCGGTGTCGCTGGTGGCCGCAGTGACCATGGTGGTGCCAGTGGTGGTGTCGCTGGTGGCCCTGGTGGCCGCAGTGACCACAGTGGCATTGTCGCTGGTGGCCGCAGTGATCCACAGTGGCAGTGTCGCTGGTGGCCGTGGGGGCCCTGGTGGCCCTGGTGGCAGTGTTGCTGGTGGCCACAGTGACCACGGTGGTGCTGGTGTCAGTGTCAGTGGTAGCCATGGTGGCCCTGGTGGCCCTGGTGACCACGGTGGCCCCAGTGGCGGTGTCACTGGTGGCCGCAGTGACCATGGTGACGGTTTTGCTGGTGTCGCTGGTGTCGGCGGTGGCCATGGTGGCCCTGGTGGCCCCAGTGGCCCCAGTGGCGGTGTCGCTGGTGGCCGCAGTGACCATGGTGGTGCCAGTGGTGGTGTCGCTGGTGGCCCTGGTGGCCGCAGTGACCACGGTGGCGTTGTCGCTTGTGGCCGCAGTGATCCACAGTGGCAGTGTCGCTGGTGGCCGTGGTGGCCCTGGTGGCCCTGGTGGCGGTGTCGCTGGTGGCCACAGTGACCACAGTGGTGCTGGTGTCAGTGTCAGTGGTGGCCCTGGTGGCCCCGGTGACTATGGTGGCCCCAGTGGCGGTGTCGCTGGTGGCCGCAGTGACCATGGTGACGGTTTTGCTGGTGTCGCTGGTGTCACTGGTGTCGCTGGTGTTGGCGTTGGCCGTGGTGGCCCTGGTGGCCCCAGTGGCCCCGGCGGCGGTGTCACTGGTGGCCGCAGTGACTATGGTGGTGCCAGTGGTGGTGTCGCTGGTGGCCCTGGTGGCCGCAGTGACCACGGTGGCGTTGTCACTGGTGGCCGCAGTGATCCACAGTGGTGCTGGTGTCAGTGTCAGTGGTGGCCCTGGTGGCCCTGGTGACTATGGTGGCCCCGGTGGCGGTGTTGCTGGTGGCCGCAGTGACCATGGTGATGGTGTCGCTGGTGTCGGCGGTGGCCGTGGTGGCCCTGGTGGCCCCAGTGGCCCCGGCGGCGGTGTCGCTGGTGGCCTCAGTGACCATGGTGGTGCCAGTGGTGGTGTCGCTGGTGGCCCTGGTGGCCGCAGTGACCACGGTGGCGTTGTCGCCGGTGGCCGCAGTGATCCACGGCGACGCTGTCGCTGCTGTCGCTGCTGGCGGCGGCGGCCGCGGTGGCCCCGGTGGCGGCGTGGCTGGCGGCCGCGGTGGCTGCGGTGGCCGTGGGGGTGGCGTGGCTGGTGGCCGCGGTGGCCGCGGTGGCCGCGGGGGGGTAACGCTCTTCTCCTCCCTCCCAAGGCAGCGGGGACAGCGAGCGGCTGGCGCTGGCGCGGCAGCGCATCCCCTATCGCCTGGGGCGGGTGGTCGATGAGTGGCTGCTCGACAAAGGTAACTCGCCCCACAACCAGCGCCCGCCGCCCGCCCCACACACCCCCCCCGGCCCCCGCCCCCGCCCCCCCGGGCCCCCCCGGATCTGGGGCACCCCCGCCTTTGGCGACCCCGGTGCCCGGGACCCACATGTTTGGGGACCCACAGATCCAGGGACCCAGGAGTCCGGGACCCACATGTTTGGGGTCCCAGATGTTTGGGGACCCACAGATCTGGGGACCCCGGTGCCCGGGACCCACATGTTTGGGGACCTAGGAGTCCGGGACCCACAGATCTGGGGACCCCGGCGTCCGGGACCCACATGTTTGGGGACCCAGGAGTCCAGGACCCACAGATCTGGGGACCCCGGCGTCCGGGACCCACATGTTTGGGGTTCCAGATGTTTGGGGACCCACACATTTGGGGACCCGCATGTTTGGGGACCCACAGATCTGGGGACCCCGGTGCCTGGGACCCACATGTTTGGGGACCCCCATGTTTGGGGACCCAGATGTTTGGGGACCCAGGAGTCCGGGACCCACAGATCTGGGGACCCCGGCGTCCGGGACCCACATGTTTGGGGTCCCAGATGTTTGGGGACCCACAGATCTGGGGACCCCGGTGCCCGGGACCCACATGTTTGGGGACCCAGATGTTTGGGGACCCAGGAGTCCGGGACCTACATGTTTGGGGACCCACAGATCTGGGGACCCCGGCATCCGGGACCCACATGTTTGGGGTCCCAGATGTTTGGGGTCCCAGGCATACGGGACCCACATGTTTGGGGACCCAGGAGTCCGGGACCCACACATTTGGGGACCCACATGTTTGGGGACCCACAGATCTGGGGACCCCGGTGCCCGGGACCCACGTGTTTGGAGACCCCGGCGTCCGAGCCCCACATGTTTGGGGCCCCCGGCATCCTGGACCCACAGATCTGAGGACCCCGGCATCTGGGACCCACACGTTTGGGGACCCACGTGTTTGGGGGACCCACAGATCTGGGGACCCCGGCGTCCGGGCCCCATATATCTGGGGGCCCAGACACCTGAGCCCCACGGATCAGAGGACCCCGGCGTCTGGGACCCACATATATGGGGACCCCGGTGTCCAGGCCCCATATATGTGGGGACCGCAGCATCTGGGACCCACATGTTTGGTGACCCCGGCGTCTGGGCCCCACAGATCTGGGGACCCCGGCGTCCGTGCCCCACATGTTTGGCGACCCCGACGCCCGGGACCCACATATTTGGGGACCCAGCCACTTGAACCCCCACGGATTTGGGGAGCCGGACGTCCGGGACCCACATATTTGGGGCCGGGGGGGTGTGTGGTGTGTGTGGGGCCCCCCCCCCCATTAACGCTCATTAACGCTCATTAACCGCCCGGTTAAAGGGACACTAACGAACTTAACGGCCCCCCTAAACCGCGCTTTAACCCTGTGAGTGCTGCCGCCCCCTAAACCCCCCCCTAAAACCCGCTAAAGCCCCCTAACGCCCGCGCTAACGACCCCCCGCTAATTAGTGACGCGCGCTAATGACCCCCCCCCCCCCCCCCCGCTAATGACACCCCCCCTCCCCCAACTAATGAGCCGCGGACTAACGAGCCACCCGCAGCCTCGCGTCCCGTGTCCGTCCCGTCCCCCCCCACGGGCGGCAGGGCCGGGGCACGCGCCAGGGAGGCGTGGGGCACGCGTGGGGGGCGACACGTGTGGGGTGAGACACGTGTGTGTCATGTGTGGGGTGAGACATGTGTGTGTCACGTGTGGGGTGCGTCATGTGTGGGGTGAGACACGTGGGGTGAGACACATGTGGGGTGTGACACGTGTGTGTCACGTGTGGGGTGTGTCACGTGTGGGGTGAGACAAGTGTGCGTCATGTGTGGGGTGCGTCATGTGTGGGGTGCGTCATGTGTGGGGTGTGTTACGTGTGGGGTGAGACACGTGTGTGTCACATGTGGGGTGCATCATGTGTGGGGTGAGACACATGTGGGGTGAGACACATGTGGGGTGAGACACGTGGGGTGTGACACGTGTGTGTCACGTGTGGGGTGCGTTACGTGTGGGGTGCGTTACCTGTGGGGTGCGTTACCTGTGGGGTGTGTTACGTGTGGGGTGAGACACGTGTGGGGTGAGACACGTGTGTGTCATGTGTGGGGTGCATCATGTGTGGGGTGCAACACGTGTGGGGTGAGACACGTGTGGGGTGTGTCATGTGGGGGGTGACACATGTGTCGTGTGGGGTGTGTTATGTGTGGGGTGTGACGCGTGTTGGGTCTGTCATGTGTGGGGTGTGTCGTGTGGGGTGTGACACGTGTGTGTCACGTGTGGGGTGTGACAAATGTGGGGTGTGTCACGTGTGGGGTGTGACACGTGTGTGTCATGTGGGGGGTGTGTTACGTGTGGGGTGTGACACATGTGTCATGTGTGGGGTGTGACACGTGTGTGTCGTGGGGGTGTGACACGTGTGGGGTGTGTCACGTGTGTTGGGTGAGTCATGTGTGGGGTGTCACATCTGGGGTGTGACATGTGTGTGTCGTGTGGGGTGTGTCACGTGTGTGTCATGTGGGGTGTGTCACGTGTGGGGTGTTACACATGTGTGTCATGTGGGGTGTGACACGTGTGTGTCATGTGTGGGGTGTGACACGAGTGTGCTGTGTGTGGTGTGTCACATGTGTGCGGTGACACGCGTGTGGGGTGTCACGTGTGGGGTGTGTCACACGTGTGCTGTGTCACACGTGGTGTCGTGCATGTGCTGTGTCACGTGTTGTGTGACACGTGTGGGGTGTGACACGTGGTGTCATGTGTGTGGTGTGACACGTGTCACGCGTCTGCGGTGACACGCGTGTGGTGCGTCACACGTGTGTGCACAAGGGCCGACGCGTGTCACGCGTGTTGTGTCACGCATGTGCTGTGTCACGCGTGTGCGTACGTCCCGCCTGTGCCGCGTCACACGCCTGTCGTGCGCTCACGAGGCCCGTGCCCCCCCCTCCCCCCCCCCCGGCCCCGCTCAGGCAGGACCCTCCCCCCTCCCCCCCCCCTCCCCCCCCTTGCCCCAAATGAACCAAAAGTGGCCGATTTGGGCCCAAACTGAGCCCCCCCCACCCCCCCCCGGCGCAGCTCAGAGGGTTAAAGGGGCCGGGGGGGGGCGTTGGGGTCCCTTTAACCGCCGCCGCCCGGGGTGGGGGAGGGGGGGGGCGATTTTGGGGGGGGGGTGGGAGGTTTTGGGGATTTTTGGGGGGTTTTGGGAGGTTTTGGGGATTTTTGGGGGGTTTGGGGGGGGTTTGGGGGATTTTTGGGGGGTTTTCGGGGGGTTTTGGGGAGGGGGATGGGGGGGGATGGGGGGTTTCGGGCGGGGGTGGGGATGGGGGGGGGGCTGGGGGGGGTGGGGCTGGTCCTGGTGCGAGGCCCCGGGGGGGGCCCCTCGTGCAAGGGAGGGACGTGCGACACACACACACACGGGGCCCCCGTGCGACACGGCCCGGCGCAAGGCACGCAAGGCAGGCCGCGGCTCTCGTGCGACGCGCACACGGCCCTCGTGCAAGTGCAGCCTGGTGCCTCGCACGCACCTCGGCCCCGGTGTGTCGCACGTCGTGGCCCCGGGGCCATCGCACGTCGTGGCCCTGGTGCCATCGCACGTTGTGGGCCCTGAGGCCTTCACACCCCCCTCGGCCATATTGTGTCACACGCCACGGCCCCGGTGCCATCGCACGTCGTGGCCCTGAGGCCTTCACGCCCCCCTCAGCCATGTTGTGTCGCACGTCGCAGGCCCCGGTGCCATTGCACGTTGTGGGCCCTGGTGTGTCGCACATCATGGCCCTGGCACTGTCACGTGTCATGGCCCTGGTGCCATCGCACGTCGCAGGCCCTGAGGCCTTCACGCCCCCCTCGGCCATGTTGTGTCGCACGTCGTGGCCCTGGTGTGTCGCATGTCATGGCCCCAGCGCCATCGCACGTCATGGCCCTGGTGTGTCACATGTTGTGGCCCTGGTGCCATCGCACGTTGTGGCCCTGGTGCCATCACATGTTGTGGCCCTGGTGCCATCGCACGTTGCGGGCCCTGAGGCCTTCACACCCCCCTCAGCCATATTGTGTCACACGCCACGGCCCCGGTGCCATCACACGTTGCGGGCCCTGGTGTGTCGCACATCATGGCCCTGGTGCCATCGCACGTTGCGGGCCCCGAGGCCTTCACGCCCCCCTCGGCCATGTTGTGTCGCACGTCACGGCCCCGGTGCCATCGCACGTTGTGGGCCCCGAGGCCTTCACGCCCCCCTCGGCCATGTTGTGTCGCACGTCACGGCCCCGGTGCCATCGCACGTTGTGGGCCCCGAGGCCTTCACGCCCCCCTCGGCCATGTTGTGTCGCACGTCACGGCCCCGGTGCCATCGCACGTTGCGGGCCCTGGTGTGTCGCACGTCATGGCCCTGGCACTGTCACACGTCGTGGCCCTGGTGCGTTGCACGTTGCGGGCCCCGAGGCCTTCACGCCCCCCTCGGCCATGTTGTGTCGCACGTCACGGCCCCGGTGCCATCGCACGTTGTGGGCCCCGAGGCCTTCACGCCCCCCTCGGCCACGTTGTGTCGCACGCCGCGGCCCCGACGCCATCACACGCCGCGGCCCCGACGCCATCGCACGTGGCGGCCCCGACGCCATCGCACGCCGCGGCCCCGGCGCCATCGCACGTGGCGGCCCCGGCGCCGTCGCACGCCGCGGGCGCTGGTGCGTGGCCCGCCCCCGTGCCACGTGTGTCTCCCGCAGGCCGGCAGCTCACCATCTTCAACAGCCAGGCCGCCGTGCGGGTGGGGGGCCGGGACCGCGGCCGCCCCTTCCAGGGCCAGCTCTCGGGGCTCTACTACAACGGGCTGAAGCTGCTGGCGCTGGCGGCCGAGGGGCACCCGCGGGTGCGGCTGGAGGGCGACCTGCGGCTGGTGGGGGAACCCCCCCCGCCCCCCGCCCCCCCCGGCGCCACCCCCGCCCCCCCCGACATGGCCACCACCATCATGGAGACCACCACCACCATGGCCACCACCACCACCCGCCGCGGGCGCTCGCCCACCCTCCGCGACACCGTCGCGCAGGTAACGGGGGGCTGGGGGGGGGGACGGAGGTGTGGGTCCACTTGGGGGGCACCCGGACGTCTGGGTGCCCCATAGCAATGGGGGTCCCAGACACCTGGGTCCACTTAGGGGTCCCCTGAGACTTGGGGGGCAAGGGGGGGGTCCCAGAGGTGTGGGTCTACTTGGGGGGCACCCGGACGTCTGGGTCCCCTGAGATCTGGGGGGTGACGGGGGGGTCCCAGAGCTGTGGGTCCACTTGGGGGGCACCTGGACGTCTGGGTGTCCCATAGCAATGGGGGTCCCGACACCTGGGTCCACTTAGGGGTCCCCTGAGACTTGGGGGGCAAGGGGGGGGTCCCAGAGGTGTGGGTCCACTTGGGGGGCACCCAGACGTCTGTGTCCCTCGTGGCCATGGGGGTCCCAGAGACCTGGGTCCACTTGGGGGGCACCCGGACGTCTGGGTGCCCCATAGCAATGGGGGTCCCAGACACCTGGGTCCACTTAGGGGTCCCCTGAGACTTGGGGGGGGGGAAGAGGCGGGGGGGTGTCCCAGAGGTGTGGGTCCACTTGGGGGGCACCCAGACGTCTGGGTCCCTCGTGGCCATGGGGGTCCTGGACACCTGGGTCTACTTGGGGGGCACCCAGACGTCTGGGTCCCCTGAGATTTGTGGGGTGAGGGGGGTCCTAGAGCTGTGGGTCCACTTGGGGGGCACCGGGACGCCTGGATCCGTCATGGCCATGGGGGTCCTGGAGACCTGGGTCCACTTAGGGGTCCCCTGAGATTTTGGGGGCAAGGGGGGTGTCCCAGAGGCCTGGGTCCACTTGGGGGGCACCTAGACACCTGGGCGCCCCATAGCAATGGGGGTCCCCGAGACCTGGGTCCACTTGGGGGGCACCCGGACGTCTGGGTCCCCTGAGATTTGGGGGGTGAGGGGGGTCCTAGAGCTGTGGGTCCACTTGGGGGGCACCCAGACGTCTGGGTGCCCCATAGCAATGGGGGTCCCGGACACAGGGTCCACTTATGGGTCCCCTGAGATTTGGGGGGCGAGGGGGGGGGGTCCCAGAGATGTGGGTCCACTTGGGGGGCACCGGACGTCTGGGTGCCCCATAGCAATGGGGGTCCTGGAGACCTGGGTCCACTTATGGGTCCCCTGAGACTTGGGGGGGGGGCAGAGGTGGGGGGGTGTCCCAGAGGTGTGGGTCCACTTGGGGGGCACCCAGACGTCTGGGTCCCCTGAGACTTGGGGGGCAAGGGGGGGGTCCCAGAGGTGTGGGTCCACTTGGGGGGCACCCAGACGTCTGTGTCCCTCGTGGCCATGGGGGTCCCAGAGACCTGGGTCCACTTGGGGGGCACCCGGACGTCTGGGTGCCCCATAGCAATGGGGGTCCTGGACACCTGGGTCCACTTAGGGGTCCCCTGAGATTTGGGGGGCGAGGGGGGGGTCCCAGAGGTCTGGGTCCCCTGTGGCCATGGGGGTCCCAGAGGTGTGGGTCCACTTGGGGGGCACCCAGACGTCTGGGTCCCTCGTGGCCATGGGGGTCCTGGACACCTGGGTCTACTTGGGGGGCACCCGGATGTCTGGGTCACCTGAGATTTGGGGGGTGACGGGGGGGTCCCAGAGCTGTGGGTCCACTTGGGGGGCACCCGGACATCTGGGTGCCCCATAGCAATGGGGGTCCCAGACACTGGGGTCCACTTAGGGGTCCCCTGAGACTTGGGGGGCAAGGGGGGGGGTCCCAGAGGTGTGGGTCCACTTGGGGGGCACCCGGACGTCTGGGTCCACTTAGGGGTCCCCTGAGACTTGGGGGCAAGGGGGGGGTCCCAGAGCTGTGGGTCCACTTGGGGGGCACCCAGACGTCTGTGTCCCTCGTGGCCATGGGGGTCCCAGAGCTGTGCGTCCACTTGGGGGGCACCCGGACGTCTGGGTGCCCCATAGCAATGGGGGTCCTGGAGACCTGGGTCCACTTAGGGGTCCCCTGAGACTTGGGGGGCAAGGGGGGGGTCCCAGAGCTGTGGGTCCACTTGGGGGGCACCCGGACGTCTGGGTCCCCTGAGATCTGGGGGGTGACGGGGGGGGGTCCCAGAGCTCTGGGTCCACTTGGGGGGCACCTGGACGTCTGGGTGCCCCATAGCAATGGGGGTCCTGGAGACCTGGGTCCACTTAGGGGTCCCCTGAGATTTGGGGGGTGACGGGGGGGTCCCAGAGCTGTGGGTCCACTTGGGGGGCACCCGGACGTCTGGGTCCACTTAGGGGTCCCCTGAGACTTGGGGGGCAAGGGGGGGGTCCCAGAGCTGTGGGTCCACTTGGGGGGCACCGGGACGCCTGGATCCCTCGTGGCCATGGCCGGGGGTGGGGGGGGGGGGTCCCAGACACCTGGGTCCACTTATGGGTCCCGCGTGTGCGTGTGTGTGTGTCCCGGGGTGCGGGGGGGTTGCGGGGGGGTCCCCGCCGTGGGGCTGACCCCCATGTGCGCGTGTGTCCCCCCCCCAGAACACGGACGACCTGCTGGTGGCCTCGGCCGAGTGCCCGAGCGACGACGAGGACCTGGAGGAGTGTGAGCCCGGCACAGGTGGGAGCCGCCTCCGCGGGGCCGCCCCGGGCACACGCGTGTGCGAAGGCTCTCGCACGCCCGCCCGGGGCAACCCCCTCCCCCCCAGCCCCCCCGACACACACCGCCTCCCCCCGGCCCCCCCCGACACACACGCACACGCGCACACGCACACACGCACACGGCCCCTCGCACACGCCGGGGGGGTGGAGGCGCACACGGGATCACACGCGTGCACGTGCGTGCACGAGGGCTGCTCACATGCGTACACGCATGTGCACGAGGGCTGCTCACACGCACACACACACGTGCACGAGAGCTGCTCACACGCAGGCACACGTGTGCCCGAGAGCTACTCACACGCACACACACGTGCACAAGGGCTGCTCACACGCACACACACGTGCACAAGGGCTGCTCACACACACACACACATGTGCACTCGTGCACAAGAGCTACTCACATGCACACACACGTGAACGAGAGCTGCTCACACGCAGGCACACGTGTGCCCGAGAGCTGCTCACACACACACACACGTGCACTCGTGCACAAGAGCTACTCACACACACACGTGAACGAGAGCTGCTCACACACGCACACGTGTGCAGAAGAGATGCTCACACACACACACGCGTGCACTCGTGCACGAGAGCTGCTCACACGCACAGACACGTGCACAAGAGCTACTCACACGCACACACATGTGCAGTCGTGCACGAGAGCTGCTCACACACCTGCACACACGCGTGCACAAGAGCTGCTCACACACACACACATGTGCACTCGTGCACAAGAGCTACTCACACGCACGCACACGTGAACGAGAGCTGCTCACACACACACATGTGCACGAGAGCTGCTCACACTCACACACGTGTGCACAAGAGCTGCTCACACGCACGCACACATGCACTCGTGCAGAAGAGCTACTCACATGCCTGGACACACGTGTGCACGAGAGCTGCTCTCACACACACACACATGTGCACTCATGCACAAGAGCTACTCACACGCACGCACACGTGAACGAGAGCTGCTCACACGCATGCACACGTGTGCCCGAGAGCTGCTGACACACACGCACGCAGACGTGTGCACGAGAGCTGCTCACACGCACACACACATGTGCACTCATGCACAAGAGCTACTCACACGCACGCACACATGAACGAGAGCTGCTCACACGCATGCAGACGTGTGCCCGAGAGCTGCTCACAAACACACACGCGTGCACTCGTGCACGAGAGCTGCTCACACACACAGACACGTGCACAAGAGCTACTCACACGCACACACATGTGCACTCGTGCACGAGAGCTGCTCACACGCACAGACACATGCACAAGAGCTAATCTCACACGCACACACGTGTGCACACTCATGCACGAGAGCTGCTCACACGCCTCCACACGCACACACGCTTGCACGAGAGCTGCTCACACACACGCACATGTGCACAAGAGCTGCTCACACGCACACACGTGCACACACATGTGCATGAGCGCTGCTCACACACACACATGCACACACGTGCACGAGAGCTGCTCACACGCACACACGTGTGCACAAGAGCTGCTCACACACACACACAAGTGCACATGTGTGCACAAGAGCCACTCACACGCACAAGGGCTGCTCACACGCACACACGAGTGCACACACATGCATGAGAGCCGCTCACACGCACAAGGGCTGCTCACACGCACACACGTGTGCACAGGGGCTGCTCACACGCACACACGTGTGCACAAGAGCTGCTCACACGCACACACAAGTGCACACGCGTGCACGAGAGCCGCTCACACGCACAAGGGCTGCTCACACGCACACACGAGTGCACAGGCGTGCACGAGAGCCGCTCACACGCACAAGGGCTGCTCACACGCACACACGCGTGTGCAAGAGCTGCTCACACGCACACACGCGTGCACAGGCGTGCACGAGAGCCGCTCACACGCACAAGGGCTGCTCACACGCACACACGCGTGCACAAGAGCTGCTCACATGCACACACAAGTGCACATGCATGCACGAGAGCCGCTCACACGCACCAGGGCTGCTCACACGCACACACGCGTGCACCAGGGCTGCTCACGCCCGTCCCCGCACACGCGTGTGCCCGGGGGGGCGGCCGAGGGGCCGCGGGGGCAGGCGGCTGCTCCCCCTCCCGTGCCCGCGCAGCCGCCCACGCGCCCCTCGCACGCCCCCACCGCCCCCCCCCCCAGCCCCGCGCACACGCGTGTGCCCCACCTCGCGCACACGCGTGTGCCCCGCGCGAGCCTCGGCCCCGCCCCGACGGACGGACGGACGGACGGACGGACGGACAGGGAGGGGACCCGGAGTCCGGGGGTCACCCCCACCCCCCAGCGTGCGAGGCCCTCGCACGCCCGCTGCCGCCGGGGTCCTCGTGCGAGGACCCTCCCCTCCCCCCCACCCTTCCCCTCGCCCGGGCGCCTGGGTGTGCGTGTCCCCCCCCCACCCCCCCGGCACCCATGGGTGTCCCCCCCCCCCCATCCCCCCCAGACCTGGGTCCCCCCCGGCACCCCCGGGTGTCCCCCAGCGCCCTGGGGAAGGGGGGGTTGGGGGGGGGTCGGGGGCGTCCCCCGGACGCCTGGGTCCCCCCGGGTCACAGGGGGGAGGGGCGGCAGCGGGGGGGGGGCAGGAGGGGGGGAGGAGGGGGGGACAGACGGACAGATGGACGGAGAGACGGACGGACGGACGGACGGACGGAGAGAGAGACGGAGGGGGGAAGGGGCCGGAGGATGGAGGGATGGACGGACGGACGGACGGACAGATGGACGGGTGGACGGATGGATGGTTGGAGGGAGGCAGGGATGGAGGGATGAACGGATGGATGGATGGACGGATGGAGGGATGGACAGAGGGATGGAGGGATGAACGGATGGACAGATGGATGGACGGACGGATGGATGGATGGACAGATGGACGGATGGACGGATGGATGGATGGAGGGATGGATGGATGGATGGAGGGATGGAGGGTTGGACAGATGGACGGATGGATGGATGGACAGACAGACGGACGGATGGATGGAGGGATGGAGAGATGAATGGAGGGATGGAGGGACGGATGGAGGGATGGATGGATGGACGGACGGGTGGATGGACGGACGGTTGGAGGGAGGCAGGGATGGATGGATGGATGGATGGACGGACGGACGGACGGATGGATGGATGGACGGACAGATGGACAGATGGATGGACAGATGGATGGATGGAGGGAGGGATGGATGGATGGATGGAGGGATGGAGGGAAGAATGGATGGACAGATGGATGGACGGATGGATGGATGGAGGGAGGGAGGAATGGACAGATGGAGGGATGGACGGATGGACAGACAGATGGACAGATGGATGGATGGATGGATGGAGGGATGGACAGATGGAGGGATGGACGGATGGACAGACAGATGGACGGATGGATGGATGGGTGGACGGATGGATGGACCGACGGATGGATGGATGGACAGACAGATGGACAGATGGACAGATGAGTGGATGGATGGATGGATGATGGATGGACGGATGGAGGGATGGATGGATGAACGGATGGACAGACAGATGGACAGATGGATGAATGGACAGACAGATGGATGGAGGGATGGATGGATGGACAGATGGACAGACGGACAGATGGACAGACAGATGGATGGATGGAGGAATGGATGGATGGAGGGATGGACAGGTGGAGGGATGGACGGACGGACAGAGGGATGGATGGATGGACAATGGAAGGAAGGATGGACGGAATATGGATTCATGGATGGACAGATGGATGAAGGACGATGGCTGGACAGAAGGATGGATGAGGGATGGATGATGGATTCATGGATGGACAGATGATGGATGGAAGGACAGATGGACACTGGATCCACGGATGGATGATGGATGGCAAAGGTGGACGGACACAGGGATGGACAGAGTTGGATCCAAGGGGGGATGGACACAGGGATGGACAGATGGACAGTTGGATCCAAGCGGGGATGGACACAGGGACGGACAGAGTTGGATCCAAGGGGGATGGACACAGGGATGGACAGAGTTGGATCCAAGGGGGATGGACACAGGGACGGACAGATGGACAGTTGGATCCAAGGGGGGATGGACACAGGGACGGACGGATGGACAGTTGGATCCAAGGGGGGATGGACACAGGGATGGACAGAGTTGGATCCAAGGGGGATGGACACAGGGATGGGCCGCAGTCGGATGCAGGGCTGGCCGGAAGGACAGATGGACGCTGGCTGGTCACAGGGAGGGACGCGGGGATGGATGGAGTCAAGGTTGGATGGAGCCAAGGTTGGACGGACACATGGACGGATGGAGAGATTCAAGGACGGACGGACGCAGTCCAGGGCAGATGGATGGATTTGAGGATGGATTTAGGGATGGATGGATGGACTCCAGGATGGATGGACTCCAGGACGGATGGACAGATGGACGGAGGGATGGACAGAGGGATGGAGGGATGGATGGATGGATGGATGGATGGATGGATGGATGGAGGGAGGGATGGAGAGATGGATGATGGATGGATGGACAGATGGATGGATGGATGGATGGATGGACGGATGGATGGATGGATGGATGGATGTACGGATGGACAGACGGATGGATGGATGGATGGGTGGATGGATGGATGGATGGATGGACGGATGGATGGATGGATGATGGACGGATGGATGGACGGATGGACGGACGGATGGACGGATGGATGGAGGGATGGATGGACGGATGGACGGATGGCTGGACGGATGGACGGACGGACAGACGGATGGATGGATGGATGGGTGGATGGATGGATGGATGGATGGACGGATGGATGGATGGATGATGGACGGATGGATGGACGGATGGACGGACGGATGGACGGATGGATGGAGGGATGGATGGACGGATGGACGGATGGCTGGACGGATGGACGGACGGACAGACGGATGGATGGGTGGACAGATGGATGGACAGACGGATGGATGGGTGGATGGATGGATGGACGGACGGATGGATGGATGGATGGATGGATGGATGGATGGATGGACAGACGGATGGACGGATGGATGGATGGACGGATGGATGAGGGACTCAGGGATGGATGGATGGATGGATGGACGGATGGATGAGGGACTCAGGGATGGATGGATGGATGGATGGACGGACGGACGGACGGACAGATGGACGGACGGATGAGGGACTCAGGGATGGATGGAGGGAGGGATGGATGGATGGACGAGGGACTCATGGATGGATGGACAGATGGATGGATGGATGGATGGATGAGGGACTCATGGATGGATGGACGGATGGATGGACGGATGGACGGATTGATGAAGGGAGGGATGGAGGGATGGACGGACGGACAGACGGACGGACAGATGGACGGACGGGCAGACAGACGGATGGATGAGGGACTCACGGCTGGCTGGAGGGATGGGTGGATGGATGGATGAGGGACTCATGGATGGATGGATGGACGGACGGATGGATGGATGAGGGACTCACGGCTGGCTGGAGGGATGGATGGATGGACGGATGGATGGAGGGACGGATGGACGGCTGGACGGATGAGGGACTCACGGCTGGACGGACGGACGGCTGGACGACGGCAGGCTGGGTGGCTGCTCCCCGGCCGCAGGCCGCAGGCGCCACAGGGGGTCGGCCGGCGGCACCTTCTCACCGAGTGTCTCTCTCTTCTTTTCTTTTTGTTCTTTTCTTCTCTTTCTTTTTTTGGTTTATTTTTTTTACTTTCTTTCTTCTCTTTTTTTTTTTCTTCTTTGGTTTTGGTTTTCTTTTTGTTTGGTTTTCGTTTGGTTTTTTTTTGTTGTTGTTGTTGTTGTTTTTTTGGGTTTGGTTTTTTGTTTTTTTTTTTGGTTTTTTGGTTTTTTTTGGTTTTTTTTGTGTGCTTTCCCTTCCTTCCTGCAATTTCTTTTTCCTCCACGCTAAAATCACCCGGCCCCATCCCGCGATGTAAGTTGACGGCAGCGCCGCGGTTTGCTCTTTTAAAAAAAAAAAAAAAAAAAAAAAAAAAAAAAGAAAAAAAAAAAAGAGAGAACAAAAAATTAGCTAAAAAAAAAAAAAACATTAATATTATTAATAATAATAATAATAATAATAATAGTAATAATAGTAATACTAAGAGTAAATGCTAATCGTGCCGGCGAGGAGCGGCGGCGGGGAGGGGGGGAATCGGGGGGCCAGGGGGGGCTGGCGGCGGGGTCTGACCCCCCTCCTCCTCCTCCGGTCCCCCCCCCGTCCCCGTCCCCGTCCCCCCCCGTCCCGTTTGTGTCTCCGCAGGCGGGGAGCTGGTGCTGCCGGCGTCCCCGGGGGGGGGAGTCGCGTCCTCCCCCCCGCCGCCCGCCCCCCGCGTCCCCCCCGGCTGCGGCCCCGACTGCGAGGAGCCTTCGGGCTTCGCTTCGGGCGAAGCCGCCGACCCCAACCTGCCGCCGGCCGACGACGAGGACTTCGCGGGGCAGGGCGGTGACATCACCGCTTCCCGCCGCAACGACGACGACGACGACGACGACGACGACGACGACAACCGGGGCCACCACGACGGCCACCACGAGGTCACGGCCAGCCAGGCCGAAGGGGCGGCCGAGGTCACCGTCCCCACCGTGGTGGCCGTCCCTTTGCCGGGGCTGGTGCCGGCGGGCGAGAGGCACCCGCGGGAGGGTTCGGCGGGACGGGGACGGGTGACGGCTCCCCCCGTGACCCCTCGTCCCCCCGCTGTCCCCACAGCAGCCGCCCCCGGAGCCGTGGAGGTGGTGCGGGAAGCGGGGGGGGACCACCGGCATGGTGGTGGGCATCGTGGCGGCCGCCGCCCTCTGCATCCTCATCCTCCTCTACGCCATGTACAAGTACCGCAACAGGGACGAAGGCTCCTACCAGGTGGACCAGAGCCGCCATTACATCGGGGCGGCGGCGGCGGCCCCCAACGCCCCCAACACCAACGGCGGCGCCGGGGGGGGGGTCCCTCACGCCGTGGGAGGAACCCCCTTGGCCGGGGGATCCCCAAAGAGAAAGCGGCCCCCGCCCCCCCCAAAGCGCCCGGCAAGGCCCGACGCAACAAGGACAAGGAATATTACGTCTGACGGGGCGGGGGGGGAAACCACGCACCGCCGCCCCCCTCCCCCCCCCCCAAAACACCCAACCCCCACCCCCCACCCCAAAAAAAAAAAAAAAAAAATAAACGGGCCCCCCCGTCCCGTCAAGATACAACCCCCCCCCCCCCCCACCCAGGGTGACACCGAGCACCGTCACCCTCCCCCCCCCAACGGGTGGCACCTCTGTGGTCCCGCGTGTCGTCGTTCCCCCCCCCCCAAAAAAAGGGAAGAGGGGGCGCGGGGAGGGGGGGGGTCCCCGCACGCCTCGAGGTGGGGGGGGGGGAAGGGGGGGGGGGAAGGCGCTCAGAGAGGGGTCTCGGAGAGTGTCGGGGGGGTTGGGGGGGGGGGGTGGTGGGGAAAAAACGTGGGACAACACCCCCCCCCCTCCGCTCCCCCCAACCCCCCACCCCCCGAACCGTTTTTTTTACCGCCCCCCCCCCGGGTCTTTCGTTGGGTTTTATTTTTTAATTTCGCAAAAAAAAAAACAAAAAAAAAAAACAAAAACCCTGTGGGGGTCGGGACACCCCCTCATCCCCCCCCTTCCCCCCTCCCTCCCCCCCCCCCAAAGAGGGGCCCCCCCCCACCTCAACCCCCTCCCCCCCCCCCCCCTTCCCCCGAGACCCCCGGCCCCCCCCCGCCGCGCACAGAGGAATACACGGTTCTATACTTCGTACAGCGCTCCGCCTCTTCCTGCGCCGCCCCCGGGACCCCCCCAAACCCCCCCTCCCCCATAAACCCCCCCGGGACCCCCCCAAACCCCCCAAACCCCTCCCCCCCATAAAGGGGTTCCGACCCCTCCGGGTCCTCCCCGCCGCCGGGGGCGCTGCCGCCGCCGCCGCCGCCTCCTCCTGGCCCCGCCCCTCCGGGAGAGGC
>NW_026961489.1:0-31755 GCF_963924245.1 Chroicocephalus ridibundus | reverse complement strand
TTTTGAGGACGGCTCTCTGGAGAGTCTTAGCAAAGAGGTCACAGGGATAATCAGAGCAATTCTCAGAGACACTGAGAACAAGATGGACAGTTCCCTCCTGGCACTTTCCCTGTAGGAGATACCGCAAGACGTTTCTGTAGATTGGGCACAGCGCTCTGCAGGGTGTTAGCAGAGACTTTCCCGGGACAGTGAAACCCTATGTCAGAGACACTGAGAAGAAGCCCCAATGTTCCCTCCAGGCACTTTCAGTGTGGGTGCCTTCTCCACGTGGTTCCTGGTTTCCCTGCAGCGCTGAAGAGAATGTTAGCAAAGAGGTAACCGGCACAGCGAAAACAGTACTCAAAGACAGGGAGAGCAAGCTCTCTCTTGGCACTTTGGATGTGGGACATACAGCGAGATGTTTGCTGCTTTTGCGTTTGGCTGTTGGGAGATTTACAGCACAAAGATATCTAGTTGATTTGAAGCAGTTCCGAGAAAGTCTAAACATAATCGCCACTTCTCCCTCCTGGCACTTTCCATGTGGGAGATATAGCAGGATGTATATTGGTTTTGAGGACAACTCAATGGACAGTGTAGGGAGAAAAGTTCCTGGCTCCTTGAATGCCGTTCCTGGAGACACTGCGATCAATGTGGGAGATATGTCAAGATGTGTGTTTGTTTTGAGGACGGCTCTCTGGAGAGTCTTAGCAAAGAGGTCACAGGGATAATCAGAGCAATTCTCAGAGACACTGAGAACAAGCTCGACAATTCCCTCCTGGCACTTTCCCTGTAGGAGATACCGCAAGACGTTTCTGTAGATTGGGCACAGCGCTCTGCAGGGTGTTAGCAGAGACTTTCCCGGGACAGTGAAACCCTATGTCAGAGACACTGAGAAGAAGCCCCAATGTTCCCTCCAGGCACTTTCAGTGTGGGTGCCTTCTCCACGTGGTTCCTGGTTTCCCTGCAGCGCTGAAGAGAATGTTAGCAAAGAGGTAACCGGCACAGCGAAAACAGTACTCAAAGACAGGGAGAGCAAGCTCTCTCTTGGCACTTTGGATGTGGGACATACAGCGAGATGTTTGCTGCTTTTGCGTTTGGCTGTTGGGAGATTTACAGCACAAAGATATCTAGTTGATTTGAAGCAGTTCCGAGAAAGTCTAAACATAATCGCCACTTCTCCCTCCTGGCACTTTCCATGTGGGAGATATAGCAGGATGTATATTGGTTTTGAGGACAACTCAATGGACAGTGTAGGGAGAAAAGTTCCTGGCTCCTTGAATGCCGTTCCTGGAGACACTGCGATCAATGTGGGAGATATGTCAAGATGTGTGTTGGTTTTGAGGACGGCTCTCTGGAGAGTCTTAGCAAAGAGGTCACAGGGATAATCAGAGCAATTCTCAGAGACACTGAGAACAAGATGGACAGTTCCCTCCTGGCACTTTCCCTGTAGGAGATACCGCAAGACGTTTCTGTAGATTGGGCACAGCGCTCTGCAGGGTGTTAGCAGAGACTTTCCCGGGACAGTGAAACCCTATGTCAGAGACACTGAGAAGAAGCCCCAATGTTCCCTCCAGGCACTTTCAGTGTGGGTGCCTTCTCCACGTGGTTCCTGGTTTCCCTGCAGCGCTGAAGAGAATGTTAGCAAAGAGGTAACCGGCACAGCGAAAACAGTACTCAAAGACAGGGAGAGCAAGCTCTCTCTTGGCACTTTGGATGTGGGACATACAGCGAGATGTTTGCTGCTTTTGCGTTTGGCTGTTGGGAGATTTACAGCACAAAGATATCTAGTTGATTTGAAGCAGTTCCGAGAAAGTCTAAACATAATCGCCACTTCTCCCTCCTGGCACTTTCCATGTGGGAGATATAGCAGGATGTATATTGGTTTTGAGGACAACTCAATGGACAGTGTAGGGAGAAAAGTTCCTGGCTCCTTGAATGCCGTTCCTGGAGACAACTGCGATCAATGAGGGAGATATGTCAAGATGTGTGTTGGTTTTGAGGACGGCTCTCTGGAGAGTCTTAGCAAAGAGGTCACAGGGATAATCAGAGCAATTCTCAGAGACACTGAGAACAAGATGGACAGTTCCCTCCTGGCACTTTCCCTGTAGGAGATACCGCAAGACGTTTCTGTAGATTGGGCACAGCGCTCTGCAGGGTGTTAGCAGAGACTTTCCCGGGACAGTGAAACCCTATGTCAGAGACACTGAGAAGAAGCCCCAATGTTCCCTCCAGGCACTTTCAGTGTGGGTGCCTTCTCCACGTGGTTCCTGGTTTCCCTGCAGCGCTGAAGAGAATGTTAGCAAAGAGGTAACCGGCACAGCGAAAACAGTACTCAAAGACAGGGAGAGCAAGCTCTCTCTTGGCACTTTGGATGTGGGACATACAGCGAGATGTTTGCTGCTTTTGCGTTTGGCTGTTGGGAGATTTACAGCACAAAGATATCTAGTTGATTTGAAGCAGTTCCGAGAAAGTCTAAACATAATCGCCACTTCTCCCTCCTGGCACTTTCCATGTGGGAGATATAGCAGGATGTATATTGGTTTTGAGGACAACTCAATGGACAGTGTAGGGAGAAAAGTTCCTGGCTCCTTGAATGCCGTTCCTGGAGACACTGCGATCAATGTGGGAGATATGTCAAGATGTGTGTTTGTTTTGAGGACGGCTCTCTGGAGAGTCTTAGCAAAGAGGTCACAGGGATAATCAGAGCAATTCTCAGAGACACTGAGAACAAGATGGACAGTTCCCTCCTGGCACTTTCCTGTAGGAGATACCGCAAGACGTTTCTGTAGATTGGGCACAGCGCTCTGCAGGGTGTTAGCAGAGACTTTCCCGGGACAGTGAAACCCTATGTCAGAGACACTGAGAAGAAGCCCCAATGTTCCCTCCAGGCACTTTCAGTGTGGGTGCCTTCTCCACGTGGTTCCTGGTTTCCCTGCAGCGCTGAAGAGAATGTTAGCAAAGAGGTAACCGGCACAGCGAAAACAGTACTCAAAGAGAGGGAGAGCAAGCTCTCTCTTGGCACTTTGGATGTGGGACATACAGCGAGATGTTTGCTGCTTTTGCGTTTGGCTGTTGGGAGATTTACAGCACAAAGATATCTAGTTGATTTGAAGCAGTTCCGAGAAAGTCTAAACATAATCGCCACTTCTCCCTCCTGGCACTTTCCATGTGGGAGATATAGCAGGATGTATATTGGTTTTGAGGACAACTCAATGGACAGTGTAGGGAGAAAAGTTCCTGGCTCCTTGAATGCCGTTCCTGGAGACACTGCGATCAATGTGGGAGATATGTCAAGATGTGTGTTGGTTTTGAGGACGGCTCTCTGGAGAGTCTTAGCAAAGAGGTCACAGGGATAATCAGAGCAATTCTCAGAGACACTGAGAACAAGATGGACAGTTCCCTCCTGGCACTTTCCCTGTAGGAGATACCGCAAGACGTTTCTGTAGATTGGGCACAGCGCTCTGCAGGGTGTTAGCAGAGACTTTCCCGGGACAGTGAAACCCTATGTCAGAGACACTGAGAAGAAGCCCCAATGTTCCCTCCAGGCACTTTCAGTGTGGGTGCCTTCTCCACGTGGTTCCTGGTTTCCCTGCAGCGCTGAAGAGAATGTTAGCAAAGAGGTAACCGGCACAGCGAAAACAGTACTCAAAGACAGGGAGAGCAAGCTCTCTCTTGGCACTTTGGATGTGGGACATACAGCGAGATGTTTGCTGCTTTTGCGTTTGGCTGTTGGGAGATTTACAGCACAAAGATATCTAGTTGATTTGAAGCAGTTCCGAGAAAGTCTAAACATAATCGCCACTTCTCCCTCCTGGCACTTTCCATGTGGGAGATATAGCAGGATGTATATTGGTTTTGAGGACAACTCAATGGACAGTGTAGGGAGAAAAGTTCCTGGCTCCTTGAATGCCGTTCCTGGAGACACTGCGATCAATGTGGGAGATATGTCAAGATGTGTGTTTGTTTTGAGGACGGCTCTCTGGAGAGTCTTAGCAAAGAGGTCACAGGGATAATCAGAGCAATTCTCAGAGACACTGAGAACAAGATGGACAGTTCCCTCCTGGCACTTTCCCTGTAGGAGATACCGCAAGACGTTTCTGTAGATTGGGCACAGCGCTCTGCAGGGTGTTAGCAGAGACTTTCCCGGGACAGTGAAACCCTATGTCAGAGACACTGAGAAGAAGCCCCAATGTTCCCTCCAGGCACTTTCAGTGTGGGTGCCTTCTCCACGTGGTTCCTGGTTTCCCTGCAGCGCTGAAGAGAATGTTAGCAAAGAGGTAACCGGCACAGCGAAAACAGTACTCAAAGACAGGGAGAGCAAGCTCTCTCTTGGCACTTTGGATGTGGGACATACAGCGAGATGTTTGCTGCTTTTGCGTTTGGCTGTTGGGAGATTTACAGCACAAAGATATCTAGTTGATTTGAAGCAGTTCCGAGAAAGTCTAAACATAATCGCCACTTCTCCCTCCTGGCACTTTCCATGTGGGAGATATAGCAGGATGTATATTGGTTTTGAGGACAACTCAATGGACAGTGTAGGGAGAAAAGTTCCTGGCTCCTTGAATGCCGTTCCTGGAGACACTGCGATCAATGTGGGAGATATGTCAAGATGTGTGTTGGTTTTGAGGACGGCTCTCTGGAGAGTCTTAGCAAAGAGGTCACAGGGATAATCAGAGCAATTCTCAGAGACACTGAGAACAAGATGGACAGTTCCCTCCTGGCACTTTCCCTGTAGGAGATACCGCAAGACGTTTCTGTAGATTGGGCACAGCGCTCTGCAGGGTGTTAGCAGAGACTTTCCCGGGACAGTGAAACCCTATGTCAGAGACACTGAGAAGAAGCCCCAATGTTCCCTCCAGGCACTTTCAGTGTGGGTGCCTTCTCCACGTGGTTCCTGGTTTCCCTGCAGCGCTGAAGAGAATGTTAGCAAAGAGGTAACCGGCACAGCGAAAACAGTACTCAAAGAGAGGGAGAGCAAGCTCTCTCTTGGCACTTTGGATGTGGGACATACAGCGAGATGTTTGCTGCTTTTGCGTTTGGCTGTTGGGAGATTTACAGCACAAAGATATCTAGTTGATTTGAAGCAGTTCCGAGAAAGTCTAAACATAATCGCCACTTCTCCCTCCTGGCACTTTCCATGTGGGAGATATAGCAGGATGTATATTGGTTTTGAGGACAACTCAATGGACAGTGTAGGGAGAAAAGTTCCTGGCTCCTTGAATGCCGTTCCTGGAGACACTGCGATCAATGTGGGAGATATGTCAAGATGTGTGTTGGTTTTGAGGACGGCTCTCTGGAGAGTCTTAGCAAAGAGGTCACAGGGATAATCAGAGCAATTCTCAGAGACACTGAGAACAAGATGGACAGTTCCCTCCTGGCACTTTCCCTGTAGGAGATACCGCAAGACGTTTCTGTAGATTGGGCACAGCGCTCTGCAGGGTGTTAGCAGAGACTTTCCCGGGACAGTGAAACCCTATGTCAGAGACACTGAGAAGAAGCCCCAATGTTCCCTCCAGGCACTTTCAGTGTGGGTGCCTTCTCCACGTGGTTCCTGGTTTCCCTGCAGCGCTGAAGAGAATGTTAGCAAAGAGGTAACCGGCACAGCGAAAACAGTACTCAAAGACAGGGAGAGCAAGCTCTCTCTTGGCACTTTGGATGTGGGACATACAGCGAGATGTTTGCTGCTTTTGCGTTTGGCTGTTGGGAGATTTACAGCACAAAGATATCTAGTTGATTTGAAGCAGTTCCGAGAAAGTCTAAACATAATCGCCACTTCTCCCTCCTGGCACTTTCCATGTGGGAGATATAGCAGGATGTATATTGGTTTTGAGGACAACTCAATGGACAGTGTAGGGAGAAAAGTTCCTGGCTCCTTGAATGCCGTTCCTGGAGACACTGCGATCAATGTGGGAGATATGTCAAGATGTGTGTTTGTTTTGAGGACGGCTCTCTGGAGAGTCTTAGCAAAGAGGTCACAGGGATAATCAGAGCAATTCTCAGAGACACTGAGAACAAGATGGACAGTTCCCTCCTGGCACTTTCCCTGTAGGAGATACCGCAAGACGTTTCTGTAGATTGGGCACAGCGCTCTGCAGGGTGTTAGCAGAGACTTTCCCGGGACAGTGAAACCCTATGTCAGAGACACTGAGAAGAAGCCCCAATGTTCCCTCCAGGCACTTTCAGTGTGGGTGCCTTCTCCACGTGGTTCCTGGTTTCCCTGCAGCGCTGAAGAGAATGTTAGCAAAGAGGTAACCGGCACAGCGAAAACAGTACTCAAAGACAGGGAGAGCAAGCTCTCTCTTGGCACTTTGGATGTGGGACATACAGCGAGATGTTTGCTGCTTTTGCGTTTGGCTGTTGGGAGATTTACAGCACAAAGATATCTAGTTGATTTGAAGCAGTTCCGAGAAAGTCTAAACATAATCGCCACTTCTCCCTCCTGGCACTTTCCATGTGGGAGATATAGCAGGATGTATATTGGTTTTGAGGACAACTCAATGGACAGTGTAGGGAGAAAAGTTCCTGGCTCCTTGAATGCCGTTCCTGGAGACACTGCGATCAATGTGGGAGATATGTCAAGATGTGTGTTGGTTTTGAGGACGGCTCTCTGGAGAGTCTTAGCAAAGAGGTCACAGGGATAATCAGAGCAATTCTCAGAGACACTGAGAACAAGATGGACAGTTCCCTCCTGGCACTTTCCCTGTAGGAGATACCGCAAGACGTTTCTGTAGATTGGGCACAGCGCTCTGCAGGGTGTTAGCAGAGACTTTCCCGGGACAGTGAAACCCTATGTCAGAGACACTGAGAAGAAGCCCCAATGTTCCCTCCAGGCACTTTCAGTGTGGGTGCCTTCTCCACGTGGTTCCTGGTTTCCCTGCAGCGCTGAAGAGAATGTTAGCAAAGAGGTAACCGGCACAGCGAAAACAGTACTCAAAGACAGGGAGAGCAAGCTCTCTCTTGGCACTTTGGATGTGGGACATACAGCGAGATGTTTGCTGCTTTTGCGTTTGGCTGTTGGGAGATTTACAGCACAAAGATATCTAGTTGATTTGAAGCAGTTCCGAGAAAGTCTAAACATAATCGCCACTTCTCCCTCCTGGCACTTTCCATGTGGGAGATATAGCAGGATGTATATTGGTTTTGAGGACAACTCAATGGACAGTGTAGGGAGAAAAGTTCCTGGCTCCTTGAATGCCGTTCCTGGAGACACTGCGATCAATGTGGGAGATATGTCAAGATGTGTGTTGGTTTTGAGGACGGCTCTCTGGAGAGTCTTAGCAAAGAGGTCACAGGGATAATCAGAGCAATTCTCAGAGACACTGAGAACAAGCTCGACAATTCCCTCCTGGCACTTTCCCTGTAGGAGATACCGCAAGACGTTTCTGTAGATTGGGCACAGCGCTCTGCAGGGTGTTAGCAGAGACTTTCCCGGGACAGTGAAACCCTATGTCAGAGACACTGAGAAGAAGCCCCAATGTTCCCTCCAGGCACTTTCAGTGTGGGTGCCTTCTCCACGTGGTTCCTGGTTTCCCTGCAGCGCTGAAGAGAATGTTAGCAAAGAGGTAACCGGCACAGCGAAAACAGTACTCAAAGACAGGGAGAGCAAGCTCTCTCTTGGCACTTTGGATGTGGGACATACAGCGAGATGTTTGCTGCTTTTGCGTTTGGCTGTTGGGAGATTTACAGCACAAAGATATCTAGTTGATTTGAAGCAGTTCCGAGAAAGTCTAAACATAATCGCCACTTCTCCCTCCTGGCACTTTCCATGTGGGAGATATAGCAGGATGTATATTGGTTTTGAGGACAACTCAATGGACAGTGTAGGGAGAAAAGTTCCTGGCTCCTTGAATGCCGTTCCTGGAGACACTGCGATCAATGTGGGAGATATGTCAAGATGTGTGTTGGTTTTGAGGACGGCTCTCTGGAGAGTCTTAGCAAAGAGGTCACAGGGATAATCAGAGCAATTCTCAGAGACACTGAGAACAAGATGGACAGTTCCCTCCTGGCACTTTCCCTGTAGGAGATACCGCAAGACGTTTCTGTAGATTGGGCACAGCGCTCTACAGGGTGTTAGCAGAGACTTTCCCGGGACAGTGAAACCCTATGTCAGAGACACTGAGAAGAAGCCCCAATGTTCCCTCCAGGCACTTTCAGTGTGGGTGCCTTCTCCACGTGGTTCCTGGTTTCCCTGCAGCGCTGAAGAGAATGTTAGCAAAGAGGTAACCGGCACAGCGAAAACAGTACTCAAAGACAGGGAGAGCAAGCTCTCTCTTGGCACTTTGGATGTGGGACATACAGCGAGATGTTTGCTGCTTTTGCGTTTGGCTGTTGGGAGATTTACAGCACAAAGATATCTAGTTGATTTGAAGCAGTTCCGAGAAAGTCTAAACATAATCGCCACTTCTCCCTCCTGGCACTTTCCATGTGGGAGATATAGCAGGATGTATATTGGTTTTGAGGACAACTCAATGGACAGTGTAGGGAGAAAAGTTCCTGGCTCCTTGAATGCCGTTCCTGGAGACACTGCGATCAATGTGGGAGATATGTCAAGATGTGTGTTTGTTTTGAGGACGGCTCTCTGGAGAGTCTTAGCAAAGAGGTCACAGGGATAATCAGAGCAATTCTCAGAGACACTGAGAACAAGATGGACAGTTCCCTCCTGGCACTTTCCCTGTAGGAGATACCGCAAGACGTTTCTGTAGATTGGGCACAGCGCTCTGCAGGGTGTTAGCAGAGACTTTCCCGGGACAGTGAAACCCTATGTCAGAGACACTGAGAAGAAGCCCCAATGTTCCCTCCAGGCACTTTCAGTGTGGGTGCCTTCTCCACGTGGTTCCTGGTTTCCCTGCAGCGCTGAAGAGAATGTTAGCAAAGAGGTAACCGGCACAGCGAAAACAGTACTCAAAGACAGGGAGAGCAAGCTCTCTCTTGGCACTTTGGATGTGGGACATACAGCGAGATGTTTGCTGCTTTTGCGTTTGGCTGTTGGGAGATTTACAGCACAAAGATATCTAGTTGATTTGAAGCAGTTCCGAGAAAGTCTAAACATAATCGCCACTTCTCCCTCCTGGCACTTTCCATGTGGGAGATATAGCAGGATGTATATTGGTTTTGAGGACAACTCAATGGACAGTGTAGGGAGAAAAGTTCCTGGCTCCTTGAATGCCGTTCCTGGAGACACTGCGATCAATGTGGGAGATATGTCAAGATGTGTGTTGGTTTTGAGGACGGCTCTCTGGAGAGTCTTAGCAAAGAGGTCACAGGGATAATCAGAGCAATTCTCAGAGACACTGAGAACAAGATGGACAGTTCCCTCCTGGCACTTTCCCTGTAGGAGATACCGCAAGACGTTTCTGTAGATTGGGCACAGCGCTCTGCAGGGTGTTAGCAGAGACTTTCCCGGGACAGTGAAACCCTATGTCAGAGACACTGAGAAGAAGCCCCAATGTTCCCTCCAGGCACTTTCAGTGTGGGTGCCTTCTCCACGTGGTTCCTGGTTTCCCTGCAGCGCTGAAGAGAATGTTAGCAAAGAGGTAACCGGCACAGCGAAAACAGTACTCAAAGACAGGGAGAGCAAGCTCTCTCTTGGCACTTTGGATGTGGGACATACAGCGAGATGTTTGCTGCTTTTGCGTTTGGCTGTTGGGAGATTTACAGCACAAAGATATCTAGTTGATTTGAAGCAGTTCCGAGAAAGTCTAAACATAATCGCCACTTCTCCCTCCTGGCACTTTCCATGTGGGAGATATAGCAGGATGTATATTGGTTTTGAGGACAACTCAATGGACAGTGTAGGGAGAAAAGTTCCTGGCTCCTTGAATGCCGTTCCTGGAGACACTGCGATCAATGAGGGAGATATGTCAAGATGTGTGTTGGTTTTGAGGACGGCTCTCTGGAGAGTCTTAGCAAAGAGGTCACAGGGATAATCAGAGCAATTCTCAGAGACACTGAGAACAAGATGGACAGTTCCCTCCTGGCACTTTCCCTGTAGGAGATACCGCAAGACGTTTCTGTAGATTGGGCACAGCGCTCTGCAGGGTGTTAGCAGAGACTTTCCCGGGACAGTGAAACCCTATGTCAGAGACACTGAGAAGAAGCCCCAATGTTCCCTCCAGGCACTTTCAGTGTGGGTGCCTTCTCCACGTGGTTCCTGGTTTCCCTGCAGCGCTGAAGAGAATGTTAGCAAAGAGGTAACCGGCACAGCGAAAACAGTACTCAAAGACAGGGAGAGCAAGCTCTCTCTTGGCACTTTGGATGTGGGACATACAGCGAGATGTTTGCTGCTTTTGCGTTTGGCTGTTGGGAGATTTACAGCACAAAGATATCTAGTTGATTTGAAGCAGTTCCGAGAAAGTCTAAACATAATCGCCACTTCTCCCTCCTGGCACTTTCCATGTGGGAGATATAGCAGGATGTATATTGGTTTTGAGGACAACTCAATGGACAGTGTAGGGAGAAAAGTTCCTGGCTCCTTGAATGCCGTTCCTGGAGACACTGCGATCAATGTGGGAGATATGTCAAGATGTGTGTTTGTTTTGAGGACGGCTCTCTGGAGAGTCTTAGCAAAGAGGTCACAGGGATAATCAGAGCAATTCTCAGAGACACTGAGAACAAGATGGACAGTTCCCTCCTGGCACTTTCCCTGTAGGAGATACCGCAAGACGTTTCTGTAGATTGGGCACAGCGCTCTGCAGGGTGTTAGCAGAGACTTTCCCGGGACAGTGAAACCCTATGTCAGAGACACTGAGAAGAAGCCCCAATGTTCCCTCCAGGCACTTTCAGTGTGGGTGCCTTCTCCACGTGGTTCCTGGTTTCCCTGCAGCGCTGAAGAGAATGTTAGCAAAGAGGTAACCGGCACAGCGAAAACAGTACTCAAAGACAGGGAGAGCAAGCTCTCTCTTGGCACTTTGGATGTGGGACATACAGCGAGATGTTTGCTGCTTTTGCGTTTGGCTGTTGGGAGATTTACAGCACAAAGATATCTAGTTGATTTGAAGCAGTTCCGAGAAAGTCTAAACATAATCGCCACTTCTCCCTCCTGGCACTTTCCATGTGGGAGATATAGCAGGATGTATATTGGTTTTGAGGACAACTCAATGGACAGTGTAGGGAGAAAAGTTCCTGGCTCCTTGAATGCCGTTCCTGGAGACACTGCGATCAATGTGGGAGATATGTCAAGATGTGTGTTGGTTTTGAGGACGGCTCTCTGGAGAGTCTTAGCAAAGAGGTCACAGGGATAATCAGAGCAATTCTCAGAGACACTGAGAACAAGATGGACAGTTCCCTCCTGGCACTTTCCCTGTAGGAGATACCGCAAGACGTTTCTGTAGATTGGGCACAGCGCTCTGCAGGGTGTTAGCAGAGACTTTCCCGGGACAGTGAAACCCTATGTCAGAGACACTGAGAAGAAGCCCCAATGTTCCCTCCAGGCACTTTCAGTGTGGGTGCCTTCTCCACGTGGTTCCTGGTTTCCCTGCAGCGCTGAAGAGAATGTTAGCAAAGAGGTAACCGGCACAGCGAAAACAGTACTCAAAGACAGGGAGAGCAAGCTCTCTCTTGGCACTTTGGATGTGGGACATACAGCGAGATGTTTGCTGCTTTTGCGTTTGGCTGTTGGGAGATTTACAGCACAAAGATATCTAGTTGATTTGAAGCAGTTCCGAGAAAGTCTAAACATAATCGCCACTTCTCCCTCCTGGCACTTTCCATGTGGGAGATATAGCAGGATGTATATTGGTTTTGAGGACAACTCAATGGACAGTGTAGGGAGAAAAGTTCCTGGCTCCTTGAATGCCGTTCCTGGAGACACTGCGATCAATGAGGGAGATATGTCAAGATGTGTGTTGGTTTTGAGGACGGCTCTCTGGAGAGTCTTAGCAAAGAGGTCACAGGGATAATCAGAGCAATTCTCAGAGACACTGAGAACAAGATGGACAGTTCCCTCCTGGCACTTTCCCTGTAGGAGATACCGCAAGACGTTTCTGTAGATTGGGCACAGCGCTCTGCAGGGTGTTAGCAGAGACTTTCCCGGGACAGTGAAACCCTATGTCAGAGACACTGAGAAGAAGCCCCAATGTTCCCTCCAGGCACTTTCAGTGTGGGTGCCTTCTCCACGTGGTTCCTGGTTTCCCTGCAGCGCTGAAGAGAATGTTAGCAAAGAGGTAACCGGCACAGCGAAAACAGTACTCAAAGACAGGGAGAGCAAGCTCTCTCTTGGCACTTTGGATGTGGGACATACAGCGAGATGTTTGCTGCTTTTGCGTTTGGCTGTTGGGAGATTTACAGCACAAAGATATCTAGTTGATTTGAAGCAGTTCCGAGAAAGTCTAAACATAATCGCCACTTCTCCCTCCTGGCACTTTCCATGTGGGAGATATAGCAGGATGTATATTGGTTTTGAGGACAACTCAATGGACAGTGTAGGGAGAAAAGTTCCTGGCTCCTTGAATGCCGTTCCTGGAGACACTGCGATCAATGTGGGAGATATGTCAAGATGTGTGTTTGTTTTGAGGACGGCTCTCTGGAGAGTCTTAGCAAAGAGGTCACAGGGATAATCAGAGCAATTCTCAGAGACACTGAGAACAAGATGGACAGTTCCCTCCTGGCACTTTCCCTGTAGGAGATACCGCAAGACGTTTCTGTAGATTGGGCACAGCGCTCTGCAGGGTGTTAGCAGAGACTTTCCCGGGACAGTGAAACCCTATGTCAGAGACACTGAGAAGAAGCCCCAATGTTCCCTCCAGGCACTTTCAGTGTGGGTGCCTTCTCCACGTGGTTCCTGGTTTCCCTGCAGCGCTGAAGAGAATGTTAGCAAAGAGGTAACCGGCACAGCGAAAACAGTACTCAAAGACAGGGAGAGCAAGCTCTCTCTTGGCACTTTGGATGTGGGACATACAGCGAGATGTTTGCTGCTTTTGCGTTTGGCTGTTGGGAGATTTACAGCACAAAGATATCTAGTTGATTTGAAGCAGTTCCGAGAAAGTCTAAACATAATCGCCACTTCTCCCTCCTGGCACTTTCCATGTGGGAGATATAGCAGGATGTATATTGGTTTTGAGGACAACTCAATGGACAGTGTAGGGAGAAAAGTTCCTGGCTCCTTGAATGCCGTTCCTGGAGACACTGCGATCAATGAGGGAGATATGTCAAGATGTGTGTTGGTTTTGAGGACGGCTCTCTGGAGAGTCTTAGCAAAGAGGTCACAGGGATAATCAGAGCAATTCTCAGAGACACTGAGAACAAGATGGACAGTTCCCTCCTGGCACTTTCCCTGTAGGAGATACCGCAAGACGTTTCTGTAGATTGGGCACAGCGCTCTGCAGGGTGTTAGCAGAGACTTTCCCGGGACAGTGAAACCCTATGTCAGAGACACTGAGAAGAAGCCCCAATGTTCCCTCCAGGCACTTTCAGTGTGGGTGCCTTCTCCACGTGGTTCCTGGTTTCCCTGCAGCGCTGAAGAGAATGTTAGCAAAGAGGTAACCGGCACAGCGAAAACAGTACTCAAAGACAGGGAGAGCAAGCTCTCTCTTGGCACTTTGGATGTGGGACATACAGCGAGATGTTTGCTGCTTTTGCGTTTGGCTGTTGGGAGATTTACAGCACAAAGATATCAAGTTGATTTGAAGCAGTTCCGAGAAAGTCTAAACATAATCGCCACTTCTCCCTCCTGGCACTTTCCATGTGGGAGATATAGCAGGATGTATATTGGTTTTGAGGACAACTCAATGGACAGTGTAGGGAGAAAAGTTCCTGGCTCCTTGAATGCCGTTCCTGGAGACACTGCGATCAATGTGGGAGATATGTCAAGATGTGTGTTGGTTTTGAGGACGGCTCTCTGGAGAGTCTTAGCAAAGAGGTCACAGGGATAATCAGAGCAATTCTCAGAGACACTGAGAACAAGATGGACAGTTCCCTCCTGGCACTTTCCCTGTAGGAGATACCGCAAGACGTTTCTGTAGATTGGGCACAGCGCTCTGCAGGGTGTTAGCAGAGACTTTCCCGGGACAGTGAAACCCTATGTCAGAGACACTGAGAAGAAGCCCCAATGTTCCCTCCAGGCACTTTCAGTGTGGGTGCCTTCTCCACGTGGTTCCTGGTTTCCCTGCAGCGCTGAAGAGAATGTTAGCAAAGAGGTAACCGGCACAGCGAAAACAGTACTCAAAGAGAGGGAGAGCAAGCTCTCTCTTGGCACTTTGGATGTGGGACATACAGCGAGATGTTTGCTGCTTTTGCGTTTGGCTGTTGGGAGATTTACAGCACAAAGATATCTAGTTGATTTGAAGCAGTTCCGAGAAAGTCTAAACATAATCGCCACTTCTCCCTCCTGGCACTTTCCATGTGGGAGATATAGCAGGATGTATATTGGTTTTGAGGACAACTCAATGGACAGTGTAGGGAGAAAAGTTCCTGGCTCCTTGAATGCCGTTCCTGGAGACACTGCGATCAATGAGGGAGATATGTCAAGATGTGTGTTGGTTTTGAGGACGGCTCTCTGGAGAGTCTTAGCAAAGAGGTCACAGGGATAATCAGAGCAATTCTCAGAGACACTGAGAACAAGATGGACAGTTCCCTCCTGGCACTTTCCCTGTAGGAGATACCGCAAGACGTTTCTGTAGATTGGGCACAGCGCTCTGCAGGGTGTTAGCAGAGACTTTCCCGGGACAGTGAAACCCTATGTCAGAGACACTGAGAAGAAGCCCCAATGTTCCCTCCAGGCACTTTCAGTGTGGGTGCCTTCTCCACGTGGTTCCTGGTTTCCCTGCAGCGCTGAAGAGAATGTTAGCAAAGAGGTAACCGGCACAGCGAAAACAGTACTCAAAGACAGGGAGAGCAAGCTCTCTCTTGGCACTTTGGATGTGGGACATACAGCGAGATGTTTGCTGCTTTTGCGTTTGGCTGTTGGGAGATTTACAGCACAAAGATATCTAGTTGATTTGAAGCAGTTCCGAGAAAGTCTAAACATAATCGCCACTTCTCCCTCCTGGCACTTTCCATGTGGGAGATATAGCAGGATGTATATTGGTTTTGAGGACAACTCAATGGACAGTGTAGGGAGAAAAGTTCCTGGCTCCTTGAATGCCGTTCCTGGAGACACTGCGATCAATGTGGGAGATATGTCAAGATGTGTGTTGGTTTTGAGGACGGCTCTCTGGAGAGTCTTAGCAAAGAGGTCACAGGGATAATCAGAGCAATTCTCAGAGACACTGAGAACAAGATGGACAGTTCCCTCCTGGCACTTTCCCTGTAGGAGATACCGCAAGACGTTTCTGTAGATTGGGCACAGCGCTCTGCAGGGTGTTAGCAGAGACTTTCCCGGGACAGTGAAACCCTATGTCAGAGACACTGAGAAGAAGCCCCAATGTTCCCTCCAGGCACTTTCAGTGTGGGTGCCTTCTCCACGTGGTTCCTGGTTTCCCTGCAGCGCTGAAGAGAATGTTAGCAAAGAGGTAACCGGCACAGCGAAAACAGTACTCAAAGAGAGGGAGAGCAAGCTCTCTCTTGGCACTTTGGATGTGGGACATACAGCGAGATGTTTGCTGCTTTTGCGTTTGGCTGTTGGGAGATTTACAGCACAAAGATATCTAGTTGATTTGAAGCAGTTCCGAGAAAGTCTAAACATAATCGCCACTTCTCCCTCCTGGCACTTTCCATGTGGGAGATATAGCAGGATGTATATTGGTTTTGAGGACAACTCAATGGACAGTGTAGGGAGAAAAGTTCCTGGCTCCTTGAATGCCGTTCCTGGAGACACTGCGATCAATGTGGGAGATATGTCAAGATGTGTGTTGGTTTTGAGGACGGCTCTCTGGAGAGTCTTAGCAAAGAGGTCACAGGGATAATCAGAGCAATTCTCAGAGACACTGAGAACAAGATGGACAGTTCCCTCCTGGCACTTTCCCTGTAGGAGATACCGCAAGACGTTTCTGTAGATTGGGCACAGCGCTCTGCAGGGTGTTAGCAGAGACTTTCCCGGGACAGTGAAACCCTATGTCAGAGACACTGAGAAGAAGCCCCAATGTTCCCTCCAGGCACTTTCAGTGTGGGTGCCTTCTCCACGTGGTTCCTGGTTTCCCTGCAGCGCTGAAGAGAATGTTAGCAAAGAGGTAACCGGCACAGCGAAAACAGTACTCAAAGACAGGGAGAGCAAGCTCTCTCTTGGCACTTTGGATGTGGGACATACAGCGAGATGTTTGCTGCTTTTGCGTTTGGCTGTTGGGAGATTTACAGCACAAAGATATCTAGTTGATTTGAAGCAGTTCCGAGAAAGTCTAAACATAATCGCCACTTCTCCCTCCTGGCACTTTCCATGTGGGAGATATAGCAGGATGTATATTGGTTTTGAGGACAACTCAATGGACAGTGTAGGGAGAAAAGTTCCTGGCTCCTTGAATGCCGTTCCTGGAGACACTGCGATCAATGTGGGAGATATGTCAAGATGTGTGTTTGTTTTGAGGACGGCTCTCTGGAGAGTCTTAGCAAAGAGGTCACAGGGATAATCAGAGCAATTCTCAGAGACACTGAGAACAAGATGGACAGTTCCCTCCTGGCACTTTCCCTGTAGGAGATACCGCAAGACGTTTCTGTAGATTGGGCACAGCGCTCTGCAGGGTGTTAGCAGAGACTTTCCCGGGACAGTGAAACCCTATGTCAGAGACACTGAGAAGAAGCCCCAATGTTCCCTCCAGGCACTTTCAGTGTGGGTGCCTTCTCCACGTGGTTCCTGGTTTCCCTGCAGCGCTGAAGAGAATGTTAGCAAAGAGGTAACCGGGACAGTGAAAACAGTACTCAAAGAGAGGGAGAGCAAGCTCTCTCTTGGCACTTTGGATGTGGGACATACAGCGAGATGTTTGCTGCTTTTGCGTTTGGCTGTTGGGAGATTTACAGCACAAAGATATCTAGTTGATTTGAAGCAGTTCCGAGAAAGTCTAAACATAATCGCCACTTCTCCCTCCTGGCACTTTCCATGTGGGAGATATAGCAGGATGTATATTGGTTTTGAGGACAACTCAATGGACAGTGTAGGGAGAAAAGTTCCTGGCTCCTTGAATGCCGTTCCTGGAGACACTGCGATCAATGAGGGAGATATGTCAAGATGTGTGTTGGTTTTGAGGACGGCTCTCTGGAGAGTCTTAGCAAAGAGGTCACAGGGATAATCAGAGCAATTCTCAGAGACACTGAGAACAAGATGGACAGTTCCCTCCTGGCACTTTCCCTGTAGGAGATACCGCAAGACGTTTCTGTAGATTGGGCACAGCGCTCTGCAGGGTGTTAGCAGAGACTTTCCCGGGACAGTGAAACCCTATGTCAGAGACACTGAGAAGAAGCCCCAATGTTCCCTCCAGGCACTTTCAGTGTGGGTGCCTTCTCCACGTGGTTCCTGGTTTCCCTGCAGCGCTGAAGAGAATGTTAGCAAAGAGGTAACCGGGACAGTGAAAACAGTACTCAAAGAGAGGGAGAGCAAGCTCTCTCTTGGCACTTTGGATGTGGGACATACAGCGAGATGTTTGCTGCTTTTGCGTTTGGCTGTTGGGAGATTTACAGCACAAAGATATCTAGTTGATTTGAAGCAGTTCCGAGAAAGTCTAAACATAATCGCCACTTCTCCCTCCTGGCACTTTCCATGTGGGAGATATAGCAGGATGTATATTGGTTTTGAGGACAACTCAATGGACAGTGTAGGGAGAAAAGTTCCTGGCTCCTTGAATGCCGTTCCTGGAGACACTGCGATCAATGTGGGAGATATGTCAAGATGTGTGTTGGTTTTGAGGACGGCTCTCTGGAGAGTCTTAGCAAAGAGGTCACAGGGATAATCAGAGCAATTCTCAGAGACACTGAGAACAAGCTCGACAATTCCCTCCTGGCACTTTCCCTGTAGGAGATACCGCAAGACGTTTCTGTAGATTGGGCACAGCGCTCTGCAGGGTGTTAGCAGAGACTTTCCCGGGACAGTGAAACCCTATGTCAGAGACACTGAGAAGAAGCCCCAATGTTCCCTCCAGGCACTTTCAGTGTGGGTGCCTTCTCCACGTGGTTCCTGGTTTCCCTGCAGCGCTGAAGAGAATGTTAGCAAAGAGGTAACCGGCACAGCGAAAACAGTACTCAAAGAGAGGGAGAGCAAGCTCTCTCTTGGCACTTTGGATGTGGGACATACAGCGAGATGTTTGCTGCTTTTGCGTTTGGCTGTTGGGAGATTTACAGCACAAAGATATCAAGTTGATTTGAAGCAGTTCCGAGAAAGTCTAAACATAATCGCCACTTCTCCCTCCTGGCACTTTCCATGTGGGAGATATAGCAGGATGTATATTGGTTTTGAGGACAACTCAATGGACAGTGTAGGGAGAAAAGTTCCTGGCTCCTTGAATGCCGTTCCTGGAGACACTGCGATCAATGTGGGAGATATGTCAAGATGTGTGTTGGTTTTGAGGACGGCTCTCTGGAGAGTCTTAGCAAAGAGGTCACAGGGATAATCAGAGCAATTCTCAGAGACACTGAGAACAAGATGGACAGTTCCCTCCTGGCACTTTCCCTGTAGGAGATACCGCAAGACGTTTCTGTAGATTGGGCACAGCGCTCTGCAGGGTGTTAGCAGAGACTTTCCCGGGACAGTGAAACCCTATGTCAGAGACACTGAGAAGAAGCCCCAATGTTCCCTCCAGGCACTTTCAGTGTGGGTGCCTTCTCCACGTGGTTCCTGGTTTCCCTGCAGCGCTGAAGAGAATGTTAGCAAAGAGGTAACCGGCACAGCGAAAACAGTACTCAAAGAGAGGGAGAGCAAGCTCTCTCTTGGCACTTTGGATGTGGGACATACAGCGAGATGTTTGCTGCTTTTGCGTTTGGCTGTTGGGAGATTTACAGCACAAAGATATCTAGTTGATTTGAAGCAGTTCCGAGAAAGTCTAAACATAATCGCCACTTCTCCCTCCTGGCACTTTCCATGTGGGAGATATAGCAGGATGTATATTGGTTTTGAGGACAACTCAATGGACAGTGTAGGGAGAAAAGTTCCTGGCTCCTTGAATGCCGTTCCTGGAGACACTGCGATCAATGAGGGAGATATGTCAAGATGTGTGTTGGTTTTGAGGACGGCTCTCTGGAGAGTCTTAGCAAAGAGGTCACAGGGATAATCAGAGCAATTCTCAGAGACACTGAGAACAAGATGGACAGTTCCCTCCTGGCACTTTCCCTGTAGGAGATACCGCAAGACGTTTCTGTAGATTGGGCACAGCGCTCTGCAGGGTGTTAGCAGAGACTTTCCCGGGACAGTGAAACCCTATGTCAGAGACACTGAGAAGAAGCCCCAATGTTCCCTCCAGGCACTTTCAGTGTGGGTGCCTTCTCCACGTGGTTCCTGGTTTCCCTGCAGCGCTGAAGAGAATGTTAGCAAAGAGGTAACCGGCACAGCGAAAACAGTACTCAAAGACAGGGAGAGCAAGCTCTCTCTTGGCACTTTGGATGTGGGACATACAGCGAGATGTTTGCTGCTTTTGCGTTTGGCTGTTGGGAGATTTACAGCACAAAGATATCTAGTTGATTTGAAGCAGTTCCGAGAAAGTCTAAACATAATCGCCACTTCTCCCTCCTGGCACTTTCCATGTGGGAGATATAGCAGGATGTATATTGGTTTTGAGGACAACTCAATGGACAGTGTAGGGAGAAAAGTTCCTGGCTCCTTGAATGCCGTTCCTGGAGACACTGCGATCAATGTGGGAGATATGTCAAGATGTGTGTTGGTTTTGAGGACGGCTCTCTGGAGAGTCTTAGCAAAGAGGTCACAGGGATAATCAGAGCAATTCTCAGAGACACTGAGAACAAGATGGACAGTTCCCTCCTGGCACTTTCCCTGTAGGAGATACCGCAAGACGTTTCTGTAGATTGGGCACAGCGCTCTGCAGGGTGTTAGCAGAGACTTTCCCGGGACAGTGAAACCCTATGTCAGAGACACTGAGAAGAAGCCCCAATGTTCCCTCCAGGCACTTTCAGTGTGGGTGCCTTCTCCACGTGGTTCCTGGTTTCCCTGCAGCGCTGAAGAGAATGTTAGCAAAGAGGTAACCGGCACAGCGAAAACAGTACTCAAAGACAGGGAGAGCAAGCTCTCTCTTGGCACTTTGGATGTGGGACATACAGCGAGATGTTTGCTGCTTTTGCGTTTGGCTGTTGGGAGATTTACAGCACAAAGATATCTAGTTGATTTGAAGCAGTTCCGAGAAAGTCTAAACATAATCGCCACTTCTCCCTCCTGGCACTTTCCATGTGGGAGATATAGCAGGATGTATATTGGTTTTGAGGACAACTCAATGGACAGTGTAGGGAGAAAAGTTCCTGGCTCCTTGAATGCCGTTCCTGGAGACACTGCGATCAATGTGGGAGATATGTCAAGATGTGTGTTGGTTTTGAGGACGGCTCTCTGGAGAGTCTTAGCAAAGAGGTCACAGGGATAATCAGAGCAATTCTCAGAGACACTGAGAACAAGATGGACAGTTCCCTCCTGGCACTTTCCCTGTAGGAGATACCGCAAGACGTTTCTGTAGATTGGGCACAGCGCTCTGCAGGGTGTTAGCAGAGACTTTCCCGGGACAGTGAAACCCTATGTCAGAGACACTGAGAAGAAGCCCCAATGTTCCCTCCAGGCACTTTCAGTGTGGGTGCCTTCTCCACGTGGTTCCTGGTTTCCCTGCAGCGCTGAAGAGAATGTTAGCAAAGAGGTAACCGGCACAGCGAAAACAGTACTCAAAGAGAGGGAGAGCAAGCTCTCTCTTGGCACTTTGGATGTGGGACATACAGCGAGATGTTTGCTGCTTTTGCGTTTGGCTGTTGGGAGATTTACAGCACAAAGATATCTAGTTGATTTGAAGCAGTTCCGAGAAAGTCTAAACATAATCGCCACTTCTCCCTCCTGGCACTTTCCATGTGGGAGATATAGCAGGATGTATATTGGTTTTGAGGACAACTCAATGGACAGTGTAGGGAGAAAAGTTCCTGGCTCCTTGAATGCCGTTCCTGGAGACACTGCGATCAATGTGGGAGATATGTCAAGATGTGTGTTTGTTTTGAGGACGGCTCTCTGGAGAGTCTTAGCAAAGAGGTCACAGGGATAATCAGAGCAATTCTCAGAGACACTGAGAACAAGATGGACAGTTCCCTCCTGGCACTTTCCCTGTAGGAGATACCGCAAGACGTTTCTGTAGATTGGGCACAGCGCTCTGCAGGGTGTTAGCAGAGACTTTCCCGGGACAGTGAAACCCTATGTCAGAGACACTGAGAAGAAGCCCCAATGTTCCCTCCAGGCACTTTCAGTGTGGGTGCCTTCTCCACGTGGTTCCTGGTTTCCCTGCAGCGCTGAAGAGAATGTTAGCAAAGAGGTAACCGGGACAGTGAAAACAGTACTCAAAGAGAGGGAGAGCAAGCTCTCTCTTGGCACTTTGGATGTGGGACATACAGCGAGATGTTTGCTGCTTTTGCGTTTGGCTGTTGGGAGATTTACAGCACAAAGATATCTAGTTGATTTGAAGCAGTTCCGAGAAAGTCTAAACATAATCGCCACTTCTCCCTCCTGGCACTTTCCATGTGGGAGATATAGCAGGATGTATATTGGTTTTGAGGACAACTCAATGGACAGTGTAGGGAGAAAAGTTCCTGGCTCCTTGAATGCCGTTCCTGGAGACACTGCGATCAATGAGGGAGATATGTCAAGATGTGTGTTGGTTTTGAGGACGGCTCTCTGGAGAGTCTTAGCAAAGAGGTCACAGGGATAATCAGAGCAATTCTCAGAGACACTGAGAACAAGATGGACAGTTCCCTCCTGGCACTTTCCCTGTAGGAGATACCGCAAGACGTTTCTGTAGATTGGGCACAGCGCTCTGCAGGGTGTTAGCAGAGACTTTCCCGGGACAGTGAAACCCTATGTCAGAGACACTGAGAAGAAGCCCCAATGTTCCCTCCAGGCACTTTCAGTGTGGGTGCCTTCTCCACGTGGTTCCTGGTTTCCCTGCAGCGCTGAAGAGAATGTTAGCAAAGAGGTAACCGGGACAGCGAAAACAGTACTCAAAGAGAGGGAGAGCAAGCTCTCTCTTGGCACTTTGGATGTGGGACATACAGCGAGATGTTTGCTGCTTTTGCGTTTGGCTGTTGGGAGATTTACAGCACAAAGATATCTAGTTGATTTGAAGCAGTTCCGAGAAAGTCTAAACATAATCGCCACTTCTCCCTCCTGGCACTTTCCATGTGGGAGATATAGCAGGATGTATATTGGTTTTGAGGACAACTCAATGGACAGTGTAGGGAGAAAAGTTCCTGGCTCCTTGAATGCCGTTCCTGGAGACACTGCGATCAATGTGGGAGATATGTCAAGATGTGTGTTGGTTTTGAGGACGGCTCTCTGGAGAGTCTTAGCAAAGAGGTCACAGGGATAATCAGAGCAATTCTCAGAGACACTGAGAACAAGCTCGACAATTCCCTCCTGGCACTTTCCCTGTAGGAGATACCGCAAGAGTTTCTGTAGATTGGGCACAGCGCTCTGCAGGGTGTTAGCAGAGACTTTCCCGGGACAGTGAAACCCTATGTCAGAGACACTGAGAAGAAGCCCCAATGTTCCCTCCAGGCACTTTCAGTGTGGGTGCCTTCTCCACGTGGTTCCTGGTTTCCCTGCAGCGCTGAAGAGAATGTTAGCAAAGAGGTAACCGGCACAGCGAAAACAGTACTCAAAGACAGGGAGAGCAAGCTCTCTCTTGGCACTTTGGATGTGGGACATACAGCGAGATGTTTGCTGCTTTTGCGTTTGGCTGTTGGGAGATTTACAGCACAAAGATATCTAGTTGATTTGAAGCAGTTCCGAGAAAGTCTAAACATAATCGCCACTTCTCCCTCCTGGCACTTTCCATGTGGGAGATATAGCAGGATGTATATTGGTTTTGAGGACAACTCAATGGACAGTGTAGGGAGAAAAGTTCCTGGCTCCTTGAATGCCGTTCCTGGAGACACTGCGATCAATGAGGGAGATATGTCAAGATGTGTGTTGGTTTTGAGGACGGCTCTCTGGAGAGTCTTAGCAAAGAGGTCACAGGGATAATCAGAGCAATTCTCAGAGACACTGAGAACAAGATGGACAGTTCCCTCCTGGCACTTTCCCTGTAGGAGATACCGCAAGACGTTTCTGTAGATTGGGCACAGCGCTCTGCAGGGTGTTAGCAGAGACTTTCCCGGGACAGTGAAACCCTATGTCAGAGACACTGAGAAGAAGCCCCAATGTTCCCTCCAGGCACTTTCAGTGTGGGTGCCTTCTCCACGTGGTTCCTGGTTTCCCTGCAGCGCTGAAGAGAATGTTAGCAAAGAGGTAACCGGCACAGCGAAAACAGTACTCAAAGAGAGGGAGAGCAAGCTCTCTCTTGGCACTTTGGATGTGGGACATACAGCGAGATGTTTGCTGCTTTTGCGTTTGGCTGTTGGGAGATTTACAGCACAAAGATATCTAGTTGATTTGAAGCAGTTCCGAGAAAGTCTAAACATAATCGCCACTTCTCCCTCCTGGCACTTTCCATGTGGGAGATATAGCAGGATGTATATTGGTTTTGAGGACAACTCAATGGACAGTGTAGGGAGAAAAGTTCCTGGCTCCTTGAATGCCGTTCCTGGAGACACTGCGATCAATGTGGGAGATATGTCAAGATGTGTGTTTGTTTTGAGGACGGCTCTCTGGAGAGTCTTAGCAAAGAGGTCACAGGGATAATCAGAGCAATTCTCAGAGACACTGAGAACAAGATGGACAGTTCCCTCCTGGCACTTTCCCTGTAGGAGATACCGCAAGACGTTTCTGTAGATTGGGCACAGCGCTCTGCAGGGTGTTAGCAGAGACTTTCCCGGGACAGTGAAACCCTATGTCAGAGACACTGAGAAGAAGCCCCAATGTTCCCTCCAGGCACTTTCAGTGTGGGTGCCTTCTCCACGTGGTTCCTGGTTTCCCTGCAGCGCTGAAGAGAATGTTAGCAAAGAGGTAACCGGCACAGCGAAAACAGTACTCAAAGAGAGGGAGAGCAAGCTCTCTCTTGGCACTTTGGATGTGGGACATACAGCGAGATGTTTGCTGCTTTTGCGTTTGGCTGTTGGGAGATTTACAGCACAAAGATATCTAGTTGATTTGAAGCAGTTCCGAGAAAGTCTAAACATAATCGCCACTTCTCCCTCCTGGCACTTTCCATGTGGGAGATATAGCAGGATGTATATTGGTTTTGAGGACAACTCAATGGACAGTGTAGGGAGAAAAGTTCCTGGCTCCTTGAATGCCGTTCCTGGAGACACTGCGATCAATGAGGGAGATATGTCAAGATGTGTGTTGGTTTTGAGGACGGCTCTCTGGAGAGTCTTAGCAAAGAGGTCACAGGGATAATCAGAGCAATTCTCAGAGACACTGAGAACAAGATGGACAGTTCCCTCCTGGCACTTTCCCTGTAGGAGATACCGCAAGACGTTTCTGTAGATTGGGCACAGCGCTCTGCAGGGTGTTAGCAGAGACTTTCCCGGGACAGTGAAACCCTATGTCAGAGACACTGAGAAGAAGCCCCAATGTTCCCTCCAGGCACTTTCAGTGTGGGTGCCTTCTCCACGTGGTTCCTGGTTTCCCTGCAGCGCTGAAGAGAATGTTAGCAAAGAGGTAACCGGCACAGCGAAAACAGTACTCAAAGAGAGGGAGAGCAAGCTCTCTCTTGGCACTTTGGATGTGGGACATACAGCGAGATGTTTGCTGCTTTTGCGTTTGGCTGTTGGGAGATTTACAGCACAAAGATATCTAGTTGATTTGAAGCAGTTCCGAGAAAGTCTAAACATAATCGCCACTTCTCCCTCCTGGCACTTTCCATGTGGGAGATATAGCAGGATGTATATTGGTTTTGAGGACAACTCAATGGACAGTGTAGGGAGAAAAGTTCCTGGCTCCTTGAATGCCGTTCCTGGAGACACTGCGATCAATGAGGGAGATATGTCAAGATGTGTGTTGGTTTTGAGGACGGCTCTCTGGAGAGTCTTAGCAAAGAGGTCACAGGGATAATCAGAGCAATTCTCAGAGACACTGAGAACAAGATGGACAGTTCCCTCCTGGCACTTTCCCTGTAGGAGATACCGCAAGACGTTTCTGTAGATTGGGCACAGCGCTCTGCAGGGTGTTAGCAGAGACTTTCCCGGGACAGTGAAACCCTATGTCAGAGACACTGAGAAGAAGCCCCAATGTTCCCTCCAGGCACTTTCAGTGTGGGTGCCTTCTCCACGTGGTTCCTGGTTTCCCTGCAGCGCTGAAGAGAATGTTAGCAAAGAGGTAACCGGCACAGCGAAAACAGTACTCAAAGAGAGGGAGAGCAAGCTCTCTCTTGGCACTTTGGATGTGGGACATACAGCGAGATGTTTGCTGCTTTTGCGTTTGGCTGTTGGGAGATTTACAGCACAAAGATATCTAGTTGATTTGAAGCAGTTCCGAGAAAGTCTAAACATAATCGCCACTTCTCCCTCCTGGCACTTTCCATGTGGGAGATATAGCAGGATGTATATTGGTTTTGAGGACAACTCAATGGACAGTGTAGGGAGAAAAGTTCCTGGCTCCTTGAATGCCGTTCCTGGAGACACTGCGATCAATGAGGGAGATATGTCAAGATGTGTGTTGGTTTTGAGGACGGCTCTCTGGAGAGTCTTAGCAAAGAGGTCACAGGGATAATCAGAGCAATTCTCAGAGACACTGAGAACAAGATGGACAGTTCCCTCCTGGCACTTTCCCTGTAGGAGATACCGCAAGACGTTTCTGTAGATTGGGCACAGCGCTCTGCAGGGTGTTAGCAGAGACTTTCCCGGGACAGTGAAACCCTATGTCAGAGACACTGAGAAGAAGCCCCAATGTTCCCTCCAGGCACTTTCAGTGTGGGTGCCTTCTCCACGTGGTTCCTGGTTTCCCTGCAGCGCTGAAGAGAATGTTAGCAAAGAGGTAACCGGCACAGCGAAAACAGTACTCAAAGACAGGGAGAGCAAGCTCTCTCTTGGCACTTTGGATGTGGGACATACAGCGAGATGTTTGCTGCTTTTGCGTTTGGCTGTTGGGAGATTTACAGCACAAAGATATCTAGTTGATTTGAAGCAGTTCCGAGAAAGTCTAAACATAATCGCCACTTCTCCCTCCTGGCACTTTCCATGTGGGAGATATAGCAGGATGTATATTGGTTTTGAGGACAACTCAATGGACAGTGTAGGGAGAAAAGTTCCTGGCTCCTTGAATGCCGTTCCTGGAGACACTGCGATCAATGTGGGAGATATGTCAAGATGTGTGTTGGTTTTGAGGACGGCTCTCTGGAGAGTCTTAGCAAAGAGGTCACAGGGATAATCAGAGCAATTCTCAGAGACACTGAGAACAAGATGGACAGTTCCCTCCTGGCACTTTCCCTGTAGGAGATACCGCAAGACGTTTCTGTAGATTGGGCACAGCGCTCTGCAGGGTGTTAGCAGAGACTTTCCCGGGACAGTGAAACCCTATGTCAGAGACACTGAGAAGAAGCCCCAATGTTCCCTCCAGGCACTTTCAGTGTGGGTGCCTTCTCCACGTGGTTCCTGGTTTCCCTGCAGCGCTGAAGAGAATGTTAGCAAAGAGGTAACCGGCACAGCGAAAACAGTACTCAAAGACAGGGAGAGCAAGCTCTCTCTTGGCACTTTGGATGTGGGACATACAGCGAGATGTTTGCTGCTTTTGCGTTTGGCTGTTGGGAGATTTACAGCACAAAGATATCTAGTTGATTTGAAGCAGTTCCGAGAAAGTCTAAACATAATCGCCACTTCTCCCTCCTGGCACTTTCCATGTGGGAGATATAGCAGGATGTATATTGGTTTTGAGGACAACTCAATGGACAGTGTAGGGAGAAAAGTTCCTGGCTCCTTGAATGCCGTTCCTGGAGACACTGCGATCAATGTGGGAGATATGTCAAGATGTGTGTTGGTTTTGAGGACGGCTCTCTGGAGAGTCTTAGCAAAGAGGTCACAGGGATAATCAGAGCAATTCTCAGAGACACTGAGAACAAGATGGACAGTTCCCTCCTGGCACTTTCCCTGTAGGAGATACCGCAAGACGTTTCTGTAGATTGGGCACAGCGCTCTGCAGGGTGTTAGCAGAGACTTTCCCGGGACAGTGAAACCCTATGTCAGAGACACTGAGAAGAAGCCCCAATGTTCCCTCCAGGCACTTTCAGTGTGGGTGCCTTCTCCACGTGGTTCCTGGTTTCCCTGCAGCGCTGAAGAGAATGTTAGCAAAGAGGTAACCGGCACAGCGAAAACAGTACTCAAAGACAGGGAGAGCAAGCTCTCTCTTGGCACTTTGGATGTGGGACATACAGCGAGATGTTTGCTGCTTTTGCGTTTGGCTGTTGGGAGATTTACAGCACAAAGATATCTAGTTGATTTGAAGCAGTTCCGAGAAAGTCTAAACATAATCGCCACTTCTCCCTCCTGGCACTTTCCATGTGGGAGATATAGCAGGATGTATATTGGTTTTGAGGACAACTCAATGGACAGTGTAGGGAGAAAAGTTCCTGGCTCCTTGAATGCCGTTCCTGGAGACACTGCGATCAATGTGGGAGATATGTCAAGATGTGTGTTTGTTTTGAGGACGGCTCTCTGGAGAGTCTTAGCAAAGAGGTCACAGGGATAATCAGAGCAATTCTCAGAGACACTGAGAACAAGATGGACAGTTCCCTCCTGGCACTTTCCCTGTAGGAGATACCGCAAGACGTTTCTGTAGATTGGGCACAGCGCTCTGCAGGGTGTTAGCAGAGACTTTCCCGGGACAGTGAAACCCTATGTCAGAGACACTGAGAAGAAGCCCCAATGTTCCCTCCAGGCACTTTCAGTGTGGGTGCCTTCTCCACGTGGTTCCTGGTTTCCCTGCAGCGCTGAAGAGAATGTTAGCAAAGAGGTAACCGGCACAGCGAAAACAGTACTCAAAGAGAGGGAGAGCAAGCTCTCTCTTGGCACTTTGGATGTGGGACATACAGCGAGATGTTTGCTGCTTTTGCGTTTGGCTGTTGGGAGATTTACAGCACAAAGATATCTAGTTGATTTGAAGCAGTTCCGAGAAAGTCTAAACATAATCGCCACTTCTCCCTCCTGGCACTTTCCATGTGGGAGATATAGCAGGATGTATATTGGTTTTGAGGACAACTCAATGGACAGTGTAGGGAGAAAAGTTCCTGGCTCCTTGAATGCCGTTCCTGGAGACACTGCGATCAATGTGGGAGATATGTCAAGATGTGTGTTGGTTTTGAGGACGGCTCTCTGGAGAGTCTTAGCAAAGAGGTCACAGGGATAATCAGAGCAATTCTCAGAGACACTGAGAACAAGCTCGACAATTCCCTCCTGGCACTTTCCCTGTAGGAGATACCGCAAGAGTTTCTGTAGATTGGGCACAGCGCTCTGCAGGGTGTTAGCAGAGACTTTCCCGGGACAGTGAAACCCTATGTCAGAGACACTGAGAAGAAGCCCCAATGTTCCCTCCAGGCACTTTCAGTGTGGGTGCCTTCTCCACGTGGTTCCTGGTTTCCCTGCAGCGCTGAAGAGAATGTTAGCAAAGAGGTAACCGGGACAGCGAAAACAGTACTCAAAGAGAGGGAGAGCAAGCTCTCTCTTGGCACTTTGGATGTGGGACATACAGCGAGATGTTTGCTGCTTTTGCGTTTGGCTGTTGGGAGATTTACAGCACAAAGATATCTAGTTGATTTGAAGCAGTTCCGAGAAAGTCTAAACATAATCGCCACTTCTCCCTCCTGGCACTTTCCATGTGGGAGATATAGCAGGATGTATATTGGTTTTGAGGACAACTCAATGGACAGTGTAGGGAGAAAAGTTCCTGGCTCCTTGAATGCCGTTCCTGGAGACACTGCGATCAATGAGGGAGATATGTCAAGATGTGTGTTGGTTTTGAGGACGGCTCTCTGGAGAGTCTTAGCAAAGAGGTCACAGGGATAATCAGAGCAATTCTCAGAGACACTGAGAACAAGATGGACAGTTCCCTCCTGGCACTTTCCCTGTAGGAGATACCGCAAGACGTTTCTGTAGATTGGGCACAGCGCTCTGCAGGGTGTTAGCAGAGACTTTCCCGGGACAGTGAAACCCTATGTCAGAGACACTGAGAAGAAGCCCCAATGTTCCCTCCAGGCACTTTCAGTGTGGGTGCCTTCTCCACGTGGTTCCTGGTTTCCCTGCAGCGCTGAAGAGAATGTTAGCAAAGAGGTAACCGGCACAGCGAAAACAGTACTCAAAGACAGGGAGAGCAAGCTCTCTCTTGGCACTTTGGATGTGGGACATACAGCGAGATGTTTGCTGCTTTTGCGTTTGGCTGTTGGGAGATTTACAGCACAAAGATATCTAGTTGATTTGAAGCAGTTCCGAGAAAGTCTAAACATAATCGCCACTTCTCCCTCCTGGCACTTTCCATGTGGGAGATATAGCAGGATGTATATTGGTTTTGAGGACAACTCAATGGACAGTGTAGGGAGAAAAGTTCCTGGCTCCTTGAATGCCGTTCCTGGAGACACTGCGATCAATGTGGGAGATATGTCAAGATGTGTGTTGGTTTTGAGGACGGCTCTCTGGAGAGTCTTAGCAAAGAGGTCACAGGGATAATCAGAGCAATTCTCAGAGACACTGAGAACAAGATGGACAGTTCCCTCCTGGCACTTTCCCTGTAGGAGATACCGCAAGACGTTTCTGTAGATTGGGCACAGCGCTCTGCAGGGTGTTAGCAGAGACTTTCCCGGGACAGTGAAACCCTATGTCAGAGACACTGAGAAGAAGCCCCAATGTTCCCTCCAGGCACTTTCAGTGTGGGTGCCTTCTCCACGTGGTTCCTGGTTTCCCTGCAGCGCTGAAGAGAATGTTAGCAAAGAGGTAACCGGCACAGCGAAAACAGTACTCAAAGACAGGGAGAGCAAGCTCTCTCTTGGCACTTTGGATGTGGGACATACAGCGAGATGTTTGCTGCTTTTGCGTTTGGCTGTTGGGAGATTTACAGCACAAAGATATCTAGTTGATTTGAAGCAGTTCCGAGAAAGTCTAAACATAATCGCCACTTCTCCCTCCTGGCACTTTCCATGTGGGAGATATAGCAGGATGTATATTGGTTTTGAGGACAACTCAATGGACAGTGTAGGGAGAAAAGTTCCTGGCTCCTTGAATGCCGTTCCTGGAGACACTGCGATCAATGTGGGAGATATGTCAAGATGTGTGTTTGTTTTGAGGACGGCTCTCTGGAGAGTCTTAGCAAAGAGGTCACAGGGATAATCAGAGCAATTCTCAGAGACACTGAGAACAAGATGGACAGTTCCCTCCTGGCACTTTCCCTGTAGGAGATACCGCAAGACGTTTCTGTAGATTGGGCACAGCGCTCTGCAGGGTGTTAGCAGAGACTTTCCCGGGACAGTGAAACCCTATGTCAGAGACACTGAGAAGAAGCCCCAATGTTCCCTCCAGGCACTTTCAGTGTGGGTGCCTTCTCCACGTGGTTCCTGGTTTCCCTGCAGCGCTGAAGAGAATGTTAGCAAAGAGGTAACCGGCACAGCGAAAACAGTACTCAAAGACAGGGAGAGCAAGCTCTCTCTTGGCACTTTGGATGTGGGACATACAGCGAGATGTTTGCTGCTTTTGCGTTTGGCTGTTGGGAGATTTACAGCACAAAGATATCTAGTTGATTTGAAGCAGTTCCGAGAAAGTCTAAACATAATCGCCACTTCTCCTCCTGGCACTTTCCATGTGGGAGATATAGCAGGATGTATATTGGTTTTGAGGACAACTCAATGGACAGTGTAGGGAGAAAAGTTCCTGGCTCCTTGAATGCCGTTCCTGGAGACACTGCGATCAATGAGGGAGATATGTCAAGATGTGTGTTGGTTTTGAGGACGGCTCTCTGGAGAGTCTTAGCAAAGAGGTCACAGGGATAATCAGAGCAATTCTCAGAGACACTGAGAACAAGATGGACAGTTCCCTCCTGGCACTTTCCCTGTAGGAGATACCGCAAGACGTTTCTGTAGATTGGGCACAGCGCTCTGCAGGGTGTTAGCAGAGACTTTCCCGGGACAGTGAAACCCTATGTCAGAGACACTGAGAAGAAGCCCCAATGTTCCCTCCAGGCACTTTCAGTGTGGGTGCCTTCTCCACGTGGTTCCTGGTTTCCCTGCAGCGCTGAAGAGAATGTTAGCAAAGAGGTAACCGGCACAGCGAAAACAGTACTCAAAGACAGGGAGAGCAAGCTCTCTCTTGGCACTTTGGATGTGGGACATACAGCGAGATGTTTGCTGCTTTTGCGTTTGGCTGTTGGGAGATTTACAGCACAAAGATATCTAGTTGATTTGAAGCAGTTCCGAGAAAGTCTAAACATAATCGCCACTTCTCCCTCCTGGCACTTTCCATGTGGGAGATATAGCAGGATGTATATTGGTTTTGAGGACAACTCAATGGACAGTGTAGGGAGAAAAGTTCCTGGCTCCTTGAATGCCGTTCCTGGAGACACTGCGATCAATGTGGGAGATATGTCAAGATGTGTGTTGGTTTTGAGGACGGCTCTCTGGAGAGTCTTAGCAAAGAGGTCACAGGGATAATCAGAGCAATTCTCAGAGACACTGAGAACAAGATGGACAGTTCCCTCCTGGCACTTTCCCTGTAGGAGATACCGCAAGACGTTTCTGTAGATTGGGCACAGCGCTCTGCAGGGTGTTAGCAGAGACTTTCCCGGGACAGTGAAACCCTATGTCAGAGACACTGAGAAGAAGC